>NW_009695197.1:65528-90278 GCF_000703405.1 Apaloderma vittatum | reverse complement strand
TGCTGTTCCAGTTAAAACAAGAGAGATTAAATTGTTTCTCTCAGCAGCATGCTGTACAGCCTCCTGTAACTGGCTAATTGGCCTCCTGTAATTATTGCCCTAGCTGAAGTACATTTACTCTTAGATATGAGGTTTATGTAGGTCATCTGGTTTCCTGGAAAAGTTCAGCTGCACTCAGACCTGAAAATAATCTGCCTTATCTCTGCCCTTTCTCATTTGCTAACATTGAAGCCCTGCTATGGGAAAGCTCATTCAATGGAAACTATATCTTTTGAAGACTAAGATCGTTAAAGTAGGAGAAATAGTTGTAATATATTCAGAGCTTTAATATGTCTTCCTTCACATGCTCATTTCAGGCAGTAATTGGCATATATACAGTTATGTATGTGCCTATGAAACTTTGACACCCTCTGGTAAAGTACAGCCTCAAGTTTCAAGTTCAGACTGCATGTGGCTGTAAATAGCTATCCAGCCTGGATGTGCATACAGTGTCATTAGAAGTACGTAAACGTGCAAAGCAGATGTTGTTTTACTCCTAGACCTCGGCTTCCAGCTTTTTGTTTTATTGTTTAAAATTATTTCCCATACTGTTCTCCTGTTTCCTCTCTGGATAGAGATATACATCCCAGATGGGAATTATGCCATAGTTTAATTGTTTTAAAAAATAAAATTATGTCTATCATTAATCTGTTTTGAGATTAACTGGTTGTGTAAAGAAACTTCAATTGTTTCAAGATCTTAAGCATCTCATTAACAAAGGAATTCCTTTGAAATACTAGAACTAAATTTTCTGTTGCTTCCTCAGACTGTCAATATCTCATCTTTTTGTTTGTTTTTTTTGAGGGAAAAAAATCCTTATCAACACTGAAAACCTGTTTAGCTAGCTGATTTCCATTTTTATATTCTCCAGTTAACATTTGCTTTAAATTCAATACAGTCTTTTCCTCCATATTTTATCTTTGACTATAGCAGCATTTCACCAGAGTGGAATTCTCCTCAGCTTGCCTGGAAATGGACTCGGTTGTTATTTATTATGTGACAGAGGGGCAGTAAAGGTCCCTTTCCTTCACTGGCAATTTGAGAGCTAAAGGGCTGAGAGCCTGTGCAATTACAGGCACAAAAGTAATGCATCAAAGTAGGACTCATTAGAAATCTACATGTATGGCTAGTTAGGCTACTCTTTATTCCACCTATCGTACACAGCAATTTACAAATTTCCTTCTGTGCCAAAGTACCAGCCAGAAGCCTTGTATGCACACATCAGGATCCTAGTAAATTACACTGAGAGCAATCAGATAACATTGTTAATATGACTCACTTCAGTGCAATTTCTTTGCTCCTCCCTGTATGATTAATTACAACCAAATTGATGTTGCCAGCAATGATTAATTTACAAGATGAGATGCAGAGTAAATGAGCTAAGCAAAGCTGAGTTGGCATTGCCCCTCATTTAAGAAACTGCACAAGGGATCACAATTCACAGCTAACCTTGTGATCCATTACTGCACTTGCATAAAAATTGGCTAGGTTGAATAGCTGCAAAATTATAATTTATTATTTTGTGATAGCTGTTTAGAAAAGAAAAATATATTTGTTTTAGTTTAGACAAAAAAAGAAAATAAAGATGGTGAATCAGACTTCTACTGTGAAAATCTGTGTAATTCAAATTCTTGACTAGATAAAATAGAAACGCCAAGCCTTTGACAGGAAATTGAAGATGAGGATCATATATTTGATGGAATCCCTGAAATTCTCTTTGGGAAAAAAAAAACAAATGCAAACAAATAAACAATGAAAAGAATAAATGCATTGCATTTAATAAGTGCTTTTCCTTTAATGATAGTAATAAATCCATCCTCTAGGAACCACAGTTATTTCCCATGTTGTACATAAGTCAGAATTGCTGTCTGTTTTAACGTCTGTGTTAAGAGTTTTACATTACTGTGCATTACTAAGTATTTGAGCATGTATAACCAATAGATGTAATAAATTATAAGGTCTTGCAGAGACTCTTACTCTAAAATAATGCATGTTTTTTATTATTATTTTTTTAAGTTTCATTTCCTTGTGAGGTGTACAGTGGTTATTGGGTAGAGATAAAATTCAGAAACCAGTCTTTTTCATGAAAGTAGTTAAGAATTTTCAGCTGATGGCAAGTATTTCTGACAAATGAGGAAGTAACTGGCAGGCTACCTTAGGCTCCTTTTCCACTACTTAACTTTTTTTTTTTTTTTTACCTGATTTAAAAATTAAGTACACCTTTATCCACAGCTATTTGCAGTTTCATGGCAGGGGAGTTCCTGAGGTTCTGAAACCAGGTGTTGAAGAAAGTCAGGATCTGGAAGTGAGAACTTGCTCAGCACTTCCTTTTCAGAAAGACAAGTGTGTGATCCCACCTGACACAAGTGAACTTGAAGGAAAAGAAGGCCTCGCATCAGTCCATAAATCACTGCCCTGGACACAATGCCACTTACTCATTCCCTTGCAAACTCTGCACTTTAAAATTGCTGGTTTAGTACCCGCCACACTGTCTGAGACCTCACGTCTAAATGACTACTGCATGGTCCTGACTATTCTTTGGCAGACTGAAGGTAAAGGGAGCAATGTTAGGATGAACGCCAAGAAAGGTCCAGGGCGGATTAAACTGTAGTGATGTAAGGATTCAATTGCCTATTTTGCCCCTCTTGCACTCCTTTCTCAAAACTGTCTGCCCAGGTAAGTAGGTAGTCTTTGGACCAAGAGATGCTCTGTCCCATGACAGATTCTGAACTCCTGTGCTGAGCAACTGATGTCTCCTTGGACCAGTGGAAAAATACTTCCTTATCCAAAGAGGAACAGCTCCAGTAGGTGATATAGAGATGCTCACCCTAAAATAGCTGTTGCTTTAGGACTGAAGTCAGACAAAGGATCTGACCCTGTATATTTTATATCTCAGTAAAGATTAAACTCTGCCTGTCTGCTCTTTGGGGATAGATGGATCACACACAGGTTTTCTCCCCCCCTTTCTCTGTAACACAGACATAGGCACACTGTTTCGAAACGCAAAAAGGGAAGAACTTACATTTCAACTGTTGTATGGGATGGGAAGGCTGTTTCCTATTTAATTCTACATCTAATGCCAAAAAGGCATTAACCTATGATCAACTTTCTGCTTGTAGTTATCAGAAAGTATGCCTCCATAACTGTAGATACTCTTTTTAATATAACAGCTTACACAGTTTAATACAGAGGGAGACATGATAGGGGGACACATTGTAGAGGGCCATACAGAATAATTTTTTAATGTCTTAGAATAAACTAATCTGGGTCATGACTGTAAATTTGGGTAGCACGGTGCTAAAAAAATTGTTTAAACCCAAAATAGAATTTCACTGCTCAGCTATTGTTAATGTTTTATGTGATATGCAATAACCTTAGTGACTCCTCCCAGATAATTTGTAGTTGCCATGCAATGCTATAGTTGTTATATATCCTGTACACTAGAATTTTCAGCCTGTGATAGATATAATGCATCAGTATCTGCCTTGTGAAACTCCTTTGAAGTGAACAGAATGTTACAGAACATGACCTGTCATTGAAGATTTTTTGGATGTTGTCAGAACACATAGCCTATGTTAAATTTTCAAGTTCTTATTTGTATTGTTGAAGGAAAATAAAATTTTTTATTTTATGTTTTTTTGCTGCAAAACAGAGAAAATAGGATATTTAAGCCAAGCTGTGTCACATTTCATAATGACAGAACAATTCAGTTTATTGAAATGAAAAAAGGGATGTATTCAGAAAACACACCACACACTGTAAAAATCTAGGATATATGTGGGCAATACATGAGTCTAGTAGGCTCTTCATCCTTGTGTGTATTGCAGGGATAAAGAACTGTTACAAGAACTCTCATCTGCTAATGCTAGCCTCTGAATGTCTGGAGTTAGGCATATTATCACTAAAAATAGTCAGGGTTTTGCTGGGCACATCCCAGCAAAATGATGAGCTAGTGAAAATCCATCTGTGTTCAAGAACATCTGGATGATTTTAGTAACAAGAGTTCCAGAAAATGTACACACCAGGTACTATAACCTGCTTGTGAGAGAGCAGTTTGTGTGCTTATCTCGAAATTCTTCCAGCTCAACTAGAACTATGATTGAAATAGAACAATTGGATTGAAATTACTGAAATTCAAGTCCTTTTTCAAAGCCTAAATGTGTTTTCTCTGTAGTTTTATGATATCCGTGTAACAGTTTGGACCTTACTGACTTCCTAGAGCTATTGCAGATGCCATCTGTACAGCTTCCCTAAAGAACAGGCTCTGCTGAGAACAGTTCGTTGCAGAGAGCTCCCTGAATGTCTTTTTCTTTTCAAACAAGATAGGAATGATGCCCTTTCCTATGGACTGTAGACGGTTTTGCTGTTTTCCAGTGCAAGCTACTTGCCACTTTCAAATTAGATAGTTTGTATTTCTCAAGTCTCTATTTTCTGAAGTGAGTGAATATAAAGTGCTGTCTGTACCTACCACACAGTCTCGGTAGTAATGCATCAACAGAGAAAGATCTGAGCAGAATTGTACTAGCACAAGATGAATGGTCCTTTTGAAATAATATGATACTTGTAATTCATTTCTTTTGCCTATAATAATGTCCACCTCACGAAAAAGAAACATCACCACAAATAGCTTCCGGTTCCTGCTTCTTGGGTACACTTTGAAAAAATGCTAAAGTTTAAGTTCATAATAAATATACATGCTCATATGGGCAATCAAGACTGACATAAAGAACTTTTGTTTCCTTATCATCTCTCCTGGAATCACTGCTCTGGATGTCAAGTGAAAGGCTGCTTCAGGGTCTGCCATCTATGTTAAGATTACTGTAACCTATTCTGTAAACACAGTTTTTCAATCCTGTGTGCTATCAAATTGGCGCTCTTCTAAGGCTCTAAATCCTATTTAAATTAAAACAGGTCCATAGTGTTTCTCCCAAGATGCGTGTAAGATTCAGACAGAAAAGAATGAAAAATCCTTCTGGGTTCAAAAAACACCACATACCAGTGTTCTCTTCTTGTGAATTTCAGAAAATTGAGAACATGTTGGAGTTATGGCAAAGACTCATTTTTCTCTTTTCTTATTCACCATACAGCAACATAACCACCCTTTTAGTAATCACAAGAATACAGAAACAATTTATATACTAATTGTGTATGTGAGCTGCTGGGCTTGAAGAGGGGAGCATTCTAACCTTCATGTATGGATGATCCACAATGCATGATTTCTTCTGGAAGAGGGAGGTTTCCCAGCTTGTTTATTAATTCTGAGAGAAAAGTCAAGGTACATCTCATTGTCCAGGCTCTCACAGGAAAAGTTCATGTGTTTACAACATCAACACCAATAGAGAAGCTGCCTCTGTGTGTTTTTCTAGCAGTAATTCAATGTGGCTTTTTAAGAGAGCTCAAAGCTACTATTGTTAAGGAGGGGGTACTGAGGAATTTTGCAGGCTCTTTTTGAAGAACAGCAGTATGATAACTCCATTGTTAGTGCATGAAAAATTATGCTTATCTTTTACACCAAACCAATGAAACCGTCTCAACAGATATAAAAAAACACTATATATTTCAATTCAAGTATCCAATAAGCAATAGTACCCATCACCCAGCCGCCAGAAGTGGTGTAACTCACAGTGGTCTGTTGCTTTGTGGCCAAAGTTAATCTCAGTTGTCATTACCTGCGTCCTGGATACTCAGATAAGTCTCGCCATTCCTCATGCAGCCCATTTAAACATTGTACGTCACCAACAACACATACGGAGATAATGTGTGAACATCTGAGGACCTTCTATCCTAATGCTGATGTTGAGGTTTTTTCTGACAGAGGAAGATTTTATACTGCTGAAATAATAAAATGCTACCAGAAACTGACTGCGTACTGCTACCAGAAACTGACTTGAAAAATCAGGGTAACTCCAAATACATGTCATATTTTATTTTGGGTTTGTCTCTATTTATCTCCAGTTTTCAATCTCACTGGGTTATTGCAATCTCTTGGACGTAACAAGGAAACTATTTTTATGACAAAAATAGTTTAATATAATCAAACTAAATTAAAAAGAAGCATACATTAAATTAGTAACGTTTATATTGCAGTATTGAAATTTATGTTGTTTCAACCGTTTTGTTTAAAGTACATCAAATTAACCTGTTTTTCTTATGTAAGGTACATAATTTTTCCTTCCTACTACAAATACTGTAGAAAATTAATTTGAAAACAAGTAAACAAGTTCTTCTGCAAAACTCTAGCGTTTAATGGGAAAGTTGAAATCTTTCATCTGTTTTTAAATTTAGGTTAAAATTTAAGCAAGAAGACTAAAGAAACCACCTCTTTTCTGTTCCTTTATGCAGTAAAGCCCCTCTTTTCAGGTTCAATGCTTGTTCAAGTGAAATTTCAGGTTAGACTCTTGTAGTGTTTTACTTGTTTTCCCTTGCTTCAACCCCAAACAAAAATGTGTTTACACAGTCCTGACTGTGAGATTGTGTAAACAAATGGAAAACATAACAGTAAACATGGATATTGAGTAACGTAACAAGATACATAGTATGGTGTGCTGTGAAGCAATACAAGCCTTGAGGCTTGGGAAAACTAAGGATCTGGCAACAGCATATTGCAGGATCTTTATACATTAAGCTATTTAGATCTCAATTATAGTAGACCATTTAATGCAATATACAAATATGTGGGGTTTGTATTCTGTTAGTTTGCTTAAATATTAATTTTAAATAATGTCTAATTTCCATAATCCTTGAGTCCTAATACACAGATTCAGTCTTTTCTGGAAAAGTACAAATATGTAGTTTTAAATGAATTTACACTCATCAAACTTACTATGGTATTAATATTTTTTTTATTGTGTCCTCCACCAACAGTCTTGATTTCACATTTAAAATATTAAGGTTGAAGAGGCAGAGAATTTTTACTAGATTATTCCTGTAGAATTTTTTCTTCTAGCATAAAATTTCATCACCCTTGATGGCTGGTTATATCTGACATTTAAGTTCACACTGAAGCTAATGAAAGTTATATTTTATTAATTAAATTAATTATCTGTATTAGGTTTATTTATATTTTTTATCACATAAATGGGTGAAAACTCTGTTAAGGCCCTGGGGGACATTGAAGTTCACGTTTGTCAACCTGCATTATTCAACTAGCTTTTCAAATAAGAATGGCAAGTATAGATTCCTGTATTACAAACCTAGAAAAAAAACAAAAGAGGAGGGATTTCAGGGCCTGAATGACTTCCATCTGAAATCAAATAGAAGTGAGGAGTTTTAAATAGAAATTCCTTAGACCTGTCTCTGCAGGAATAAAAATAAATGTTTCGAGTAATTTCATTTTGTTATACATGCCATTTTATTAAAGCTGTAACTCACTGTACTGGGTTTTTTTTCTACTATCCTTAGCAGCAGACTGAAAATTCTCCTTTTCTTAAAAAATAAAACAAAACACAAAACTTATGGTTTATTATAGCCTGATTATTCTTAGTCTTTTCTTGTTCTTCTCAGGCCTGATGTTGCTGTTTACAGATCTACCATCTTCCACCTTCCACTTAAATAGCTTCAAAAGTAATCAAATGAAGTCACAAAAGAAAAAAACCTTCTAGGGTTACTAAACACTAGGCTGCACAAAGAAGAAGCCCTTGAGCCCCCAGCTGCTGATAATGAGTAAAGGAGCAGTGCCTGTCCCTCTCATTTTTTCAGTCTTACTGGCTTTGGGGGCTGTCAGACGCAGAGCAGTGGGCTGAATCCAGGCAGACCTTATATCTGACACTATGCATCTGCTTTTATGCTGTTAAATATCCCTTTACCTCCTTTCTTTATGAAATGTTCAATTTTCAGTTTTGGAGTTCCTGTGTTAAGAAAAACATCTTATTACCTCACTGAGAGGGCAATCATATTTCTTGAATAGCTACAATATAAATATTCTCTATCATCACAGATTCCCAACGTCAGGAGACTGCGTAGGGCTATAATATGCTGCAGTCTTTCTTGTGCACATGTGAGGTGTTTATTGCACTAGTGTTTCAGCAGGTTGGGCGAGAATTTGAAACTGAGAGAGACTAACCTGCACTTTGATTAGAAACCAAAGTGGGAGTCTTAATTGTCTTCTTTGGGTCAGCATGAATAATGTGTACTTCTAATAGTCTCTCATAGTGCCTAATCAGTGAATAGCTCTGAATGTCTATAGAGCTGAGGACTTTCTGAAGTGGTAGAGAATAGATGTGCTTCAAATTCAGGTGTGTGGTTTTGTGCTTGTTGGTTTTTTTTTTATTCCTCCTCCTACTCTTTTTCTATAGAACACAGGAGAAAAATAGAAAACAAGCCAGCCAACAGGCAAGTATCACATTTCAAGATCTTTCTAAGTGTTGTTACCAAGACAATCTAGGGGAAAGAATGAAAAATGTGTGTTTAAGCTTCTTCATTGTTTGTGGAAGTAATAAAAAAGTAAAGTGATGTGTCTTTGCTAGTGTTCAGTTTAGTCCTGCAAATTTTGATCACAACAATGAACAGTCTTAATGTCATTTACTTTAGGAAGAGGTTTTTTGCATTTTGTTTTATATGCTTAGACCGAGGGCACATTTCTCATAATGAAACTAAATATCATCATTCGGTGCACTTCACTTAGGGCAACACCACAGCACCTGTATTGGTGAAATGAAACTCCTCTTGATATATGAATAGGTTGCTTTTTTAGGGTAAGAGGTGGAATTTACCTGTAGCCTATGGGTGAGAATAAAGGAAACAAGATGTCTTTTCATATTATTTGCATTATTGTATTACCTCAGCTGGGGATATCTCAGGAACTGGCAGCCCTTTCTGCATCATTTAAAACACCAGAAGACGGAGGTTCAAGAATACCAGTCTAGTACGCAAAACAAAGCAAAAGTCATGAAAAGAACCAAGGTTGAAAATTAAGCAATTTTCTGGAGATAACTTTATTAAATGTTCTTTGGGATTGAAAAAAAAAGAAAAAAGAAAGGAAAAAAAAACCTCCAAAAATGACATTTTGAAACAAGGCCAACAGAAATGTGCTTACAAAAGACGAAAGTTGTTTTTTTCCCCCAGTCCTTCAGATCACTGTCTCCATACTAACGTGATTTTAGCAGCTTACTGAGCTGGGGTGCTCCAGAGCCGGTGATGTGGCATCTTGACAGCCCTTGGCACTGTCTAAGACTCTTCAGTGAATGTGACCCAGGTAAGCCTGGCAAACAGCACTGACATTTGATTTCACACATAGTGTATGGTTCTGGCTATGTGCATGTTCTCTTTTCTAGGAAAATTATTTTATGACTTGGCATGCTTTACTATGTATGATGAGTAATAGGAACACAACATTAATAAACAGGCATCTGACATCATCTGAATATTGTTATTACATCTGCAGTGCTCTTTTATTTTCCTTCAGGTTAATATTTAAAACTACTAGTAGCAACTAATAACTGTAAAAAAACAGGTACATGTTTTTACTATGACTATAGAGGAGTAAGAAGGAATGAAAGAAAGAGAGACCATATGTGTAGTATATTTGTTGTTACAGCTTGCACTGATTAAAACTGTGTTTGTCGTATTATACATCATTGTACTGTAGTTGTAGTAAATGTTCCTTGTAATGCATTTTCAAGTACAAAAATTGCCTCAGAAAAGAGCGTTTAGGAAACTAATTCTATTGAAACCAATGAAGTGTTGACACATTGCCTGATGTGGATTTGTTTAAGGAGGCGTATTTTAGGTTACAAAAGTACAGTCCTTAAGGCAAAAATCAGTGACTGCCTGGTATAGTGACTGAGAGAACACTGCAACAGTATGTTCAGCAAGAACCCCTTCATTAATCCTTTCCTGTAATTCTACCCTATTCACCTTCCCCCTTGCCTGACTCAATAGAATTTAAAACCTGCTGTCAGCACAGTAACTAACCCAGAACCCATTCATTGCTCAGTCAAGGCATTTGAAATGTTTGCTGATTTGTCCATGAATGGGAACACAGTGTAAATCTGGACTGAGGCGAGCTTTTTTCCCCTTGTCAGTTTAATTGCTCCTGTGTGATGTGTTCAAGGGTTAGGAATCATCGGGGGTTTTGACACCCTCATCTGTCTGAATGACCATAGCATTTCACTGCGTCCAGCCCCCAAGAAAACCCAAATGTTTGCAGCTGAGAGGAAATATGCATCACTTACTGAAAGCTGCTTATTTGCATCAAACTGGGCCAGTGGCGCTCCCAGCAAACTTCTGGTGCCTGAAGACTCCAATACAAATAAGTGTAAAAAAGCAGGCATCATTCTGCATCCTAAAAAGCACTCTAATGTGACAGAATTAAGCAGTGTAATGATTAGAGGAGGGGACAATTAATTCAGTGACTCAGCTGTTGCCAGAAGGATGCACACTACACTTTGTAGGACTTGTGTTGAATGGACAAAAAAAGGAAACAGCAATTTGTAGAGTACGTAGTACCTAGTAACTGCTTCCTCGGTGAATGGCCTCTCTGGACGCAAAAAACCAGTTAATTGCAAGCAAGATGCTCAACTGGACTCTCAGGAAAATGTGTATGTGTCAGTCATTTGTTTGATGTTCTAGCACTGTTGGCTGCTGACATGTAAGAAAGGCAACAGGGGACACTTGGACACCTGTGGTGAAACTCAAAGGGCTGTTCCTTTTGCAAAACTGCCAAGTTTTTCTATGTGTCTTGCCTTGCAAGTAGCAGTCTTTGTTGACAAGTGGAGGCTCCTGCTGTGTCTTGCTTGCCATCACCAATAGGGAGGGGAAGGAGAGGGCAAGTTACTTTTACTGTTTTTGGTCAAACAGTTAGCTGATTCAAGAGAACCTTACCTTCTTTGGCCCCTCTGTTCTGTGACTCTCTCACAAATGTTTCTAATATTTTAACTAGGGCTCTTGCTCTGAAAGCCTGTCTTTACTCTCTGTGTAACACTGTAAGCTTTGCTACCTATGGTATAATGATGTTCACACACATGTACCCACACATAGCCCCCAGCCTGCAATATCAGCATTGTCCTCCATCAATTGCTCATACAAACCGTGCTGCACCAATGGATCACCGAGACAAGTCAACAAATGCAGTGCTGCCAATAGACCAAATTAATCATGGGGGTAATTTCTTGTACCTCAGGGGAACTCCTCCCAGGCTGAACGTGACTCAAAATCTAAAACTCCTCTCTAGTATGGCACAAAATCAGTAGTCAGGCTCTCAGCTGCCTAAGCATACCTGTCTCTGAGATTGGTAGGGCTGCATTACTTCTCACCTCACCCACCCTGACAGTGGGTGCTTTGGGCTGTTGAGATGCTTGTTCCTGTGGAGGCGTTCATAGACTTCTCTCCCTCAGGTAACTGCAGAAGAGATTTCTGATGAGCCTGTGTGGCTAATGCCTTCCTAATTTCCAGTGCAAAAGAGGCACTACTACCGTTAATTATTGTCAAGCCCCATGCTAAGGAGTTTTTACTCCGCAGTTTAGGGTTTCATGCTGATCCAGTTGACATAGCTTGGATCAATTTGACCCGCTACTGCAGTTGTTCTCCTTTGATCCAGAGTGGTTTGTAATTTGACCCATTCAGATGACTTTCTTATAATAGCCCTAGCAAGACAAAGCCAAATCAACTCCATTTATCTTAATGGGCTTTTTTTCAGACATGAGGCCTTGCCGATCTTTTGTACAGAAGAAAAAGGAATCTGTGTATCTGATGGGCTTTGAAATACCATCTGGTGTTTAATGTTATTGTGCTCTGTTCTCATAGTGCTGTGCTGAATCATATCTTAAAAGTTCAACAAGCATTCACTCACAGCCACCATTCAATACGATTGTGTCATTATCAAAGATTTGGATTTACCAAACGCAGCCTGCAAACAAAGCAGATTTTACAGACGCTTCTCCCTGAGGCTCCACTAGCTGAGAGGAGTCTTCAAGTGTGAAGCCTGTGTGCCTTACATCTTTAGCTGCCATTTGGATGCACAGCAATACTCTTTAACCTCTAAAATTATTGTTTGAGATGTAATCATGGGTGTTTAAGGAATAGGAAGGGCTTTTATTAAGGATGGGTGAATCTCATACATATTTTGATGTGAGCTTTTGAGATTGTACGTATTTAGAGATGACTAAACTAGATTTCTCTGCACCCATCCCCTTGAAGTGATGTTCCAGGCTTTTTTCAGTAATTCCCTATTTGTTTGATATTTGTAGTATTTCAGTGAATAATAATAATAAAAAGTATATTTTCTTACTAAAAAAGCTTGTGTTATGCATAGAAAATAGATCTCCTTCCCAAATAAGATTATCCACCAATAGATGACCTACATATGATAGACAGCATATGTATCTTTAAATGCTGTTCTCTGCTCCTGCCTTTTTTTTTTCTTTTTACTTTTGTTTTAACAGTCTCTGGATGGAATCTTGGCTTCAAGCTGGTGGCTCTGTGCCCAGTGACTTCAATAGGGTCAGGACTTCACCTTCTGTGTATTTAGTTTTCCACTCGGTTTACTCTGAACTCCATTTTTCTTTTTTTTTCTTTTTTTTTTTGTGCCCTGTGTCTGCTTCTTTCATTCTTTCTTCCCCTTCCCCCATCTTCACTGAAGCACGATGTGAATCAAAGGATTTCTTGGATGAACTTACAACCTGTCATCTCAAAGAAGTTATTTCACAAGCTAGAAACCCAATATCCTAATCCTTATTTTTAATAAAAACTATATGCCTATCATGTTTCTGTCATTGTACAAGTGGTCTCTCTACACTTATTTTTCTGTGTGAATAGACATAAATGTGTATTAGTAACTTTTTCTTTAAATTACAGTACATATCAATCAGACAAATAATTTTCTTTCACATTTATTTAAATTATTAAGGTTACAAATGTTTACACTCCTTTGTGCAAATAATTATCAGTTAATTTTTTGAAGGTACTTTAATACTTGATTTTATGCTTAGAACTCTCTGAAAAACAATATGGTATTCTGTTTTTGTTTAATAATGATTGGAATGCTTTTGTGTGAGACACAACTATGGAGCATTTTTTGCATAATATTCATGAACTAACTATTTCCCTTGAAATGCATTTTTGCTTTTATACTTCAGCGAACAGCTCTATTTGAGTAAACGATCCATCCTTGACTCATTGTGTATACAGAGACAAGATCTGCCTTTGATTGTTGTTTTAATAAACTGGAAGTCTGCCAATGTTCTCTGGGAAGAGGAAGAAAGCATTAATGATAGTACTGTGAAGTCCGTCCTTGTTTTGTTTCAACCCCTATCAGTCAGTTTTTTATACTAAAATGATTACTAAGGCCAGTCAAAAAGCACAGAGTAATAAATGTTGTGATTTGGAAGCGAGAAACTTTTACAAATGCAGAATGTGGCACGTTTTAAATTCTTTTTATGGCACTTAGAGGACAGTGAATAATGAGTTTGTTATCTATCAAAAAGCTTCAGTTTGTGTTATCTATCAAAACGCTTCTCGTATGCTGCCTGGTGTGGGACTGGATTTATGGTAAAGAAAAAACTGCCATCCATCCATAATATCTAAATCTATCAACTCCACATGTTCATGCAAATAATACTAAATGATAGATCCGTAGTTATCGGGAGACATTAAAAAAAAAAAAAGCAGAGAGAAATTTTGAGCTGCTGAAACAGCCTCTTGAGGTACTGAGTGTGTTCTTCCTAACAGTAATTTCCTATATAAAATTAAAATACGAGATTGCCAATGATCAAGTGACTTTGCTAGTATTGCTCAGGATTTTTCCTTATTGTTGTAATTTATCCTGTAGTTCTCTGGAAATATTCTGTAATAGAAGGGACATAGATTGTTATGCACAGAACTCAAAACTGCTCTGCTTTGTTCTCTAGCTCTTATTCTTTCACAGGGGAACTCGCCTGCACCTTTCATAAAGCACACTTCTCTCCATCTGTCAGGCAGGGAATTCTCCATATGAGAGCAGCAAATGCAGAAAGAGGAGAGGAACATATGGCCTGTCTTAGTCCTCCCACCCCTCCCCCTGTTACCTTGTGATTTCTCTCTCTCACGCATTTACATTTTAAAATCAATCCGTATAATGTTTTATCAACCTTAGAACGTCAGGGATTGCAGACATGCCAGTTTCTGCCATGTAGTATACATTGTATCATGGTGATTACCCCAAAGGAAGTGGCCTGCTTTATGTCTCTCTACCTGACAGGGTGAGAATCAGCTTTATTCCTTCTGTTTCACAATTAATTTAACCTCTGTGCCTTTGAGATTTATAAGGGCATGAAGTGGTCAGAATAGTAGAGGTTTTGAGCTCCTAACATTTTACACATTGCAGCCAACAGATATTTCTGAGATAAAAATATTTTTTTTCACACAAAAATAGTGTTTGACTCTTGCTTTGATTTCTGTGCAGTTTCTCATTCATAGAAAGCTATAACCTTGGGTTCCTCATGGAGATCAACAGCAGTAACTTGGTAAATTTACACCCTTCTTCCGCTTTGCTGTGTTTGCTCACACCAGTGCCCAGTTACCAACCTGCACCCACAAAAAGTTCCTTACTGAATAGACAACTCGATTTTTTTTTGTTGTGCTAAGCACAAACACAAACAGCAGCTCCCTTAAGAAGACAAAAAGGTGTTTATTTTTTCCATGATTGTTGGATGGGATCAAATTAAGCGAAATTATGTTCTTGCGCTTAATTCCATTGGTACAGATGCTTCAACTATTATTAAGGTCAGTGTGAGGTTTTTGTTTGGAGATTTGTGCTATTGAGGCTCAGAGTGACCACCAGAAATTTCACATCTTTTTTTCAAGCTGTTTATTCTTTTTCTTTTTTTTTTTTATTCTGTAGAGTTAAGCTATTATGTTGTTAAAATATGGACAATTTCAAGCAGTCCAAAAAGTTTCTGGAGAGTAATGGAAGAAACTTTTTGACTGAAGTCATTGATGTGCCAACCAAGAGTGAGGTTCTCCTAGATTTGCTGCGCATAGAAGAGAAAGAACTGGTTGGACTTCTTGTCTTAAGCATTTCTTGAAAGGAAGATGTTTACTTCTTTGTTTAAAAAAATGACATATTAAAAACAGCTTGGTGCATTTGCTTGCAGAAATGTGTAATTGCTTAACTATGGCAACAAAGTCATCAAATACAAGGAACCAGTCAAGCATAAGAAAAAAGGGGAAATCCCAACCTCATTTTATGCACCTGACCATCCCATGACCTTACACAAGTTTAAAAACCAAAAGCTGAAGTATAGTAACAAGAAAATTGCTTTCAATCCACTTGCAAATTAGTTAGTCAAGCCTGACATCTGAAGTGCCTTAATGGATATAATTAAGTCTAACTAGTCTTGGATACTTTCTCAAATGCGTAATAAAAAGGATGAAATAACATCCCTAGATGGACTTGTTTTCTAAGGTGAAAACCAGAAAAGTTCAGGAGATTAATTACATTATGATAGCAATATTTTTATTGAAGTAGATTTATGTGCTGCTGTTGTTTTCTCTCATGCCCTGATTGCATTCCAAGCCAGCATTCCTCCTCCTCCACTTTCCATACTCAGTCATTATCAAATGCCTCCATCTTGTTCAAATAACATGGTATTTAACCCTTGTTTGATGTCAGGAATGTAAGGCTGCTGAAATTACAACTAGGAAAATATGAGAGTATGGATATGTATTCGAAACTTTTAACTTAAGAATTATTTACCCACATAAACTTGCACCAAATGTTTTGCTTGAAAGCTCTGATTAAATTAATAATTGACCCAATATATTAGAAATTCTGTATATAATTTTACTAACATTGTTTTTTAGGGTTATATGATACCTACAATGTGGATTTCTTTCCTAGTTTGATGTGTGTCTAGATCTTATATTTTATATTGTGTTTTCCACTGTGTAAACAGCAGGTAGGTAAAGATCACAAAGATAAGAAATATGAATATCTTTGCCTGAAATCCATGAGTCATTTGGCAACTAATCTGGAGAGCAAGAAGTTGGTTGACTTCCATCATCCCTCGTGTGGGACTGTTGAGAGCAAAGGGAGGTTTGAAACTAAGCAAACCTGTCATTGCAGCACCTCGAGGATGTAGTGCACCAGGAATTGTTCAGAGGAGGCAGAGCGATATAGTCCCCTTCCAACTTCATTTCCTCTGTCACATCTCCCTTATCTTAAAGTGAATATCTTTTAAGCCAGTTGCAGAAGTGACAAAATATGGTCAAATCTCATGGGAAGCCTAAGTTGAGGCCTTGAACATTATAGTGGGCTGGATGGAAGTGAAAAATATCAAATAACCTGGTCAGGAGAGTCAAAGGAAAAGAAATTTATTCCCTTCTAAAAAGAGAACAGTACAACACTTGAACTACACAGCAGATGTGAAGGTTATTTTGCATCACACATTAGTTAAAACCCAGGTTCTGCTTTATGCGAACTGTTATACTTGAGTGTTTCATTTTTATCCAGTTTCTATTTTCAATTAAAAATGAAAAAGTAAGAAAAAAGAGTGCAATTTGGTTTGCAAAACAGATTTGTGGAGGTTTATTTTTGCAAAGAACATGAAATACAAAGAAAGCTCAAGAACAGATTGTATAGCTATTCAAAAGCCTGTAAAGCCACAGCTTGCCATACACACAACAAAAATTTTTGACACTGAAGGGGAACAGAGAAAAGGTGCACTAATATAGCTTTTACACTTCTTACAAAATATTCCAGTATGCAGGGAGTACCATGATTTCTGACATTGGTCCACTACCGCAATGCTGTGTCTTGCTGGTATCATTTAGCCTTATGAAATGTGTGGTGTATAAGTGTGGTGTATCCACACATAAATTCTTGCTAGGCAGACATGTCACTTATAAGGGAAAAGTCTAAGTTTTTTTTCACCCTGAGATTTTGCTTTTACTTCCCATTGCCTAAGTTTAAAGAAATCAAATAAAGTACCTTATCCTCCTTGTTAAGCTGTTGATTTTAGATTGCCTGCTTCTCTGCTTCCTGCTATTCCAACCTCCTGAAATTATCAGTTTTCTACTTTCTAAAACTGCGGCTAATCACCCAGAAACTCTCAGCATATATTCCACATTATTGTTTCCTAGAATATTTCAGCCATTTCTTCAGCTAAGGTGGGGATTATTTTAGTGTGGAGACTCCAAGAGATATGGAGCAAGATAATTCTAAAACGTTGTACTGCAGTTGTTGAGGGGAAAGTGCTTTTTTACAAATCCTATTTCCCTGATATGCTTTTAATTGCAGATAATTTATCCACCTTTGGAGAGTGAGCATGAAGAAAATATTTAAGAGCTATAAGAAGTCTTTCTTAAATAAGTATGAGAGCATATGTGATGACTAGTTGGGGTTAGCTAACTAACATGAGACCTCAGAGTCCTTTTCTGAGTCTTTTCCTTCACTCTACATAGAGTGTGATACTCCACAAGTCACTAAATCTTCATTACGATCTGAGAAATCACCGAGCTGAGACTAGAGAAAGTAGAAAGGTCTCTTGGATAAAGTTCAGTGTCACCTTCTGAAGAGGAGCTGCACAGCTCAGATTGTTCCTCACACAACTACATGATGTTACCATCTTGGTCTCCATTAGCAGTGCTTCCTAATGTGGTGTAGACTTGCCTTCATTGGTGTCTGCCCTGTGCCTACGTGCACAAGGTGGAAATGCTGATAGACACACTAGACATTTGCCACTCTTTCATCTTCCACCATATTTCCAGAAAAATACTATTTCTGCTTCTTCTCATTTGTCTGCCTATCAATTTAGTGTTAGCACAGCAGGGAAGATTCCTCATTCTTCAGTTTTTCAGTTCACAATGACGATGACTCTTCTCTACTGGAATGTAGTTTTCTCTCACTTCCCACAGAATGAGTGAGAAAATTAGACCATTTTTGGAGTGAGTGAGCTTGAGCCAGATCTGTGTGTAATAACAGTTGGAGTTACTGGAGGAACTGGTGAAGCTTGTGACTTGGAGAGGGACAGATAGGAGCAGCCTCATGTTCACAGGCCATGGTACACATAATAGAATTCAGGCACCCTGGTATGTGCTGGAGGAATGACACAACATGCAAAAGTAATCTAGGAGTTTTTGGAGTCCCTGAACAATAACATACTGACCCAAGTGATAAAGAAGTCAATGAGAAATGTTCTGCTGAACGTCATACACACCAACAGCAAGAGGCTCACTGGGGTTGTGAAAGTTGAAGGCAGTGACCATGAGATGGTGGAGTTCAGGATTCTGAGAAGATTATGGGAAGAGAGAATAGGACAAAAGCAAGATCACAACTTCAGGAGAACAATCTTTCGTTGCTTCAAAGATCTGCTTGGTAGAGTCTTAAGGGTTAAGGGCCTGGAAGTAAAAGGGGTCCAAAAAAGAGGTTAATATTCAAGGATCCCCTCCTCCAAACTCAAGGGCCTATCCCAATGAATAGAAAGTCAGGTATGCCTGACTTTGCCAGAATGCCTGTTTAAATGAACTTGCAACTGTGTGGAGCTCCTGGCAACACAAATGAGAAGCCTACAGAAGACGGAAGAAGGGACAGGTAACCTGGGAGGAATATAGAGACACTGTCTGAGCATGCAGGGAAAAGATTAAGAAAGCCAAAGCACAACTGGAATTGAACCTTACCAGGGGTGTCAAACACAATAAGAAGATCTTCTGTAGGTACATAGCTGACAATAGAAGAGCCAGGGAAAATCTAGACCCACTGCTGAATGGGAAGGGGGAAGTGGTGACACATGACACTGAAAAGGCTGATGGACTGAATACCTTCTACATCTTAGTCTATATTAGCAAGACCAGCCTTCAGGAAACCCATGCACCAGTAACCTGGCAAAGTCTTGACCAAGGAAGACATACCCTTGGTGGAAGAAGATCAGATTAGGGAATGCTTAAGCAGATTGGACATATGGGTTTTGATGAGATTTATCCACAAGTGGTGATGGAGCTGGCAGATATCTCTGCAAGGCCATTTTCAAAAATCTGTGATCGGTCATGGTGACTGAGAGAAATGCCTGCAGACAGTAGGAGAGCAGACGTCACTTTTGTCTTCAAGAAAGGCAAGAATGAAGACTCAGGGAACTACAGTTCGGTAAGCTTCACTTAGATCTCTGGGAAAGAAATGAAGCAGCTAATGCTGGAAACCATTTCCAGGCACATGAAGGACAAGAAAATCATCAGGTGTTGTCAGCAAGGCTACACCAAGAGAAAGTCATGCTTGATCAACTCAGTAAACTTCCGTGATGAAATTACTGGCCTGGTAGAAGAAAAGACAACAGTGTATATTGCTAACTTGAGCTTCAATGAGTCTTTCAACGGTCTCCCATGAGATCCTCAGAAAGAAGCTGTTGATGAAAGGGTTGAATCAACAGACAGTGCTATGCATTGAAAACTGGCTGAATGACTTGGCCCAGAGGGTGGTGATCTGTGGCACAAAGTCTAGTTGGAGGCCAGTGACTAGTAGTGTACCCCAGGGGTAAATATTCAGTTTAGTTCTGTTTGACATCTTCATCAATGATCTGGTTCACTGCTGGGCTCCCCCACACCAGAGAAACATGGACATATTAAAAAGAGTTACTAGAAGGTAAAGCGGTTCAAGATAGTTGGTTAATATTCAAGGACCACTTCTTCCAAGCTCAAGATCAGAGCATCCCAACAGGTCGGAAATCAAGAAAGAGAGCCAGGAGACCCACATGGTTAGCCAGGGAACTGCTGGGCACATTTAAGTGGAAGAAGAGTCTGTAGGTCGTGGAAGGAGGGACTGGCCAGTTGGGTCGAATATAAGATGTGGTCAGAGGATGTAGGGAGGCAGCTAGGAAAGCTAAGGCCTCCTTGGAATTAAAACTTGCAAAGGAGGTGAAGGACAACAGGAAGGGCTTCTTCAAATATATTGCTGAACTAGCACCAGAGGCAATGTAGGCCCAATGCTGAATGAGGTGGGTCCCTGGTGACAGAGGATACAGAGAATGTAGAATTACTGAATGCCTTCTTTGCCTCTGTCTATATTGCTGGAGGCTGTCCTCAGGAGCCCCAGAGCCCTGAGGCTCCAGAGGAAGTCAGGATAAAGGAGGAGTTGGTCTTAGTTGAGGAGGACTGGGGTAGGGATCAGTTTGAACACTTGAACATCCATAAATCCATGAGCCCCGATGGGATGCATCAGCAGGTGGTGAGGGAGCTGGTGGAAGTCATTGCTAGGCCTCTCTCTATGATCTTTGGTAAGTCATAGGCAACAGGAGAGGTGCCTGAGGACTAGAGGAAAGCCAATGTCACTCCATTCTACAAAAAAGGCAAGAGGGAGGACCTGGGTAACTACAGACCAGCCAGCCTCACCTCTGTTCCTGGAAAGGTGAGGGAACAACTTATCCTTGGTGTTGCCTCTAGGTATATCAAGGTTAAGAGGATCATTAGAAGAAACCAATATTGTTTTACCAAGGGGAATTCATGCTTGACCAACCTGATAGCCTTTTATGAAGACATAACCAGGTGGATGGATGGCGGCCATGCAGTGGACATGGTTTATCTGGATTTCAGTAATGCATTTGACACCATCTCCCACAGCATCCTCATAGCTAAACTGAGAAAGTATAGTCTGGATGATCGAGTAGTGAGGTGGGTTGTGAACTGGTTGAAGGGAAGAAGTCAGAGAGTTTTGGTCAATGGGGCAGAGTCCAGCTGGCGGCCTGTGTCTAGTGGGGTCCCTCAGGGGTCAGCACTGGGGCCAGTGCTTTTCAATATATTCATCAACCACCTGGATGAGGGAACAGAGTGCACTGTCAGCAAGTTTGCTGATGACACAAAACTGGGAGGAGTGGCTGACACACCAGAAAGCTGTGCTGCCATTCAGTGAGACCTGGGCAGGCTGAAGTGTTGGGCAGGGAGAAATTTTATGAAATACAAGGGCAAGCATAGAGTCTTGCACCTGGGAAAGCACAACCCCAGGTACTAGTACATGTTGGGGACTGACCTGCTGGAGAGCAGTGTAAGGGAGAGGGACCTGGGGGTCCTGGTGGGCAGCAGGATGACCATGAGCCAGCAATGTGCCCTCGTGGCCAAGAAGGCAAATGGCATCCTGGGGTGAATTAGAAGAGGAGAGGCTAGTAGGCTGAGAGAGCTTCTCCTCCCCCTCTACTCTGCCCTGGTGAGGCTGCATCTGAGGGTAACAAAGTGTTGGAGTAGGTTACCCTGTGAAGTTATGGAGCCCTGGGGCCTCTGTGCTTAGAGATATTCAAAAAACACCTGGACATTGTCCTTGACAATCAGCTCTTGGTGGCCCTGCTGGAGCAGAGCAGTTGAACCAAATGACCTGCAGAACGCCATCAACCATTCTATGATTCTATAAATGCAGCAGCCATAATTATTACCTTTTCTTCAAATATGCCTTATTTGCAAATTAATAAAACTGATTTAATAGGGGGCTCTAACATCATATTTGCAAGTAATACACAGCTGTAATTTCACAAGTAGATATAGTATTTTTGCTCCATATGTGTATTTCTAGGAAGTAGCAATCATGCAATCAAACATGGTTTGAGTAAGATTCTATCCATTTATGGCTTGCTATCTATGCTGAGCTATTCTGAAATTCAAAATTCAAGATTAATATGTACGATATTTTAAATAATTGATAATGCACTTAAATAATTAATCACTGGAAAGATACTTTTTCACAGAGAGAGTGCATCTATTTACATTCCACAGTGCTTGAGGAAAGATGGCAGTTGCCTTTGAATTACTAGAGTAATTGTCTGTGGTATCTTGCTGGAAACTTCACAGAAGCAAATTGCTTTTGAAGGTATCCCCCACTTATTCAGTGTGAGTGAAAAGCATGGAGCACCACTGTCAGTCAGAGTTGAAAGTTGTATATAAGGGCATAGGCACTATATATGCACCTCTCCTCTTCTTCCATTGATGAAGCAAAGATTTAGACACCGGGGAGATCATCTGAAGAAGGGAAGCCTCATCTCTCCTCCTTCTCCCCAACTTTCCCTTGGAAATACGTTTTGCTCATAAATGCCTTTTTCATTCCTCAGGTGCTGAGGTTCTTTCCGATGGGGGCTTACAGCTGTGGTGATATCTGGTTTACTCTGGGTTCCCCAGGGAGATGTAGTTGGGTACTCAGTGTTGTTCCCAGACGTAAATGAAAACTGGAGTTTCACTTTGCACATAAGATGACTCTTGAATCTTGAAATCTGATTTCTCAACAGGTAACCTCTGTAATATCAAAGTACAAATAGGTTAGAAGTATGTTGAGGCATGAGGTAGTGCTTGTTTTGAGATCCTTGTTATCATGCATAAATCTTGCCACAGCATAGAGAAAATATTGCCTCTTTAAATCTGTCATATACTAGTTATTTACACATGTATTTGAACCACTCAAAGGAATACATCTGAAACACTACCAAATTCACTGTAATTGAAGCAAAGAATATCTACAAATTGCTATTTCATTCAAGAAAATGAAGATCTGTGCAATCTAGCTTTGTCAGGAGACTTTTGACTTTGTTACTTTGTAAATTTCTATTGATACTACACCATCAGATGAACTATATATGATTTGCATGTAAAGTAGCAGTAAATTCAGAATTAAGTTTCCATAGTTCTGGGAATGCATGTATTAAGTATCCAAATGCTATGTTTTTCTTACTGACTCTATAATCATCTTTTGAGGCAAACAGTACACAAAAATGGCATCCAGAATTTCAACCATGAGATGCAAAACCAGGGCGATATTCTCCTTAAGACTCGTTTTTATTCTGCTATGTCAATTTCTTTCAGTAGGTGTTGAACTTCTTTACCTACTTCCTTTATTTTTTACTATATGTAGAAGTAGATCTGAATTAGTTCATATGCATCAAAGTTCTAACAGAATGATTGTTACATGCGTTTCAGAAGCTATGTACATAAAAATGTTTGTGTACAGTATATTTTTTTGGAGATTGTTACTATGTCATGTATGCCCTAATATTTTCCTATACTACTGATGACGCTTTTTCAAAAACCCTTATTAGTTATACTTCCACTTAGAATTCAGTAAAAACACCAAGGAAATATCTATTTTTTTGCTACAGTAAAGCCTAGCAGGATTTAGACTTTTCTCATCTTCCATTTCCTGTCAGCATATATCAGCTGTTCTCTCAGGCATTGAGGGAACTCACATATGTGCTTACATTAATTATTTTGGATTGTCTTGGACTTGGTTTTTGTTTAAATAGTGGTTTGGCATATGTTGGCAATAACATTCAACAAGATGAGCCACAAGTGTAGTTTCATGCAAAATAAAAAGTAAATTTATCATTCTTAATCTGAAATAAATAAACAAGCAAAAAGACAAAACCAAATACAATGGAGTAATACAGAATTAAGTTGTTTCAGATATTTGTGTTGCCCTTCCTGAAGGCCTTGCTGAATGGTGGCTCTATCCTACAGAGACATCACTCTGTTACTCCCTATGAATTTCATCTTTAATTCTATCTTACTCAAAGTACTTCTTTCACTACATTTCTCATAATCTAGAGCATCCACTCCTGCATAACATATATACACTTGTGATTTACTGTAGCCTTAAAAAATACAGCAGCATAATGTGGGAGGCACACTACCAGTTGCCTTAGCATCAGACCTGTTTCAAATAAATATATGATGTGCTGCCTTTTAAAATTTGTTTTACATGCAGAGATGAAGATGATCGCTTAAAAGAATCAGCTTCATTTTTCACCTTAAACCAGCTGGATTCCCTCCAATGACAGTAACGTCTGTGTTGAAGGCGTTAGACCCTGATGACCTGATACGAGGACAATAGGTGTGTTTTTAATCATCACTTGTCTTGCCCAGCTGACTGGACTCTAAACTGATGTGTCAATATTATGCTTGATAAAGACAGAATTGGCCCTGCCTCCATTTGTGGTATTACACTCCTAAAAAACAAACCACCTGATTTTGTCACCCTTTGAGGCAGTAACTATATAATCTTTGTACATACAAAGTACAAATTCAAATATTCATCTGTCTATTAGAACAATTACAGAGGAAACTTGGAAGACTGCCAAATCCCCAGTAATTGGGAAGGGAGGGCAACCTTCTCTAACTCAGATGGGCAATGGAAGGTAATTTCCATGCCCATTAGATATAAATATTTATGAAATTGTCTCACAAGAAGAGACATAAGAGTGTGAGGAGAAGAAGGCCCTTGTAGTTTACAAGAAGTCTTTTGAAGTTTGAAAAAGATAGCCCCTGTTATGTGATACCCCAGTACTCATGCCTCTGGTGAAAATGATCTTATGATGCAGTGTACAATTTCTGCAGGGGTCTGTAGGATGCAATTCACAACAGTCTAGAAACACCTTATAAATCCTGTCATTAAAACCGGCTGGGACTTATTAGGAGAGCAATTGTGAAGGAGAATTCACCTTCAATAAGGATAAAGGAGGAATTGTCAGGATTGCCTACAGGGTCTGTCTACCCAAATTTGTATGAAACCTCTCCAACTCCCTTTTTTTTTCCATTTTCTATTTCAATGATACTGAAAACCGGCTCTTTTATTATTTTGGGGGGGGATGGGGTGAGAAGAAGGAAAGAAATAAAGGGTCACACAGAAATACTTCTCTAGATATCCTGTCCTTTTCCTTTTCTGCCTAAAGTTGGCCTGTGCCAAAGTAACTTACTAGAACTGAATTTGCATGAACATAGACACAAACTGTAAAGGCATAACCCCCTAAAACAAATAAATTCACGCTGAGATTAAAAATATAG
>NW_009695197.1:55933-65497 GCF_000703405.1 Apaloderma vittatum | reverse complement strand
ATTCCTGTGATTTTCAGCTGTGGAGAGCATCGTTCAAAGGAGTTTTGTTCAACATGCACTCACCAACAGATTTAATGCTGGTTTTCAAAATCTCTAACATTTTCTAATCCCAGCAGATGGTCTCTTGTGAGGCAGTTTTCTCAGGAGAGTCCAAGTGCACTCTACTGTAGTGCATAGTATCAAATGAACAACTGCTTTCATGGCTGAGTAGGTACTTTTGAAAAAGAAAGACTTTTTCTCACAGATTTGATCTATGTTTGTGAAATATGGCACTACCAACCATTCTAGAATAGAGAAAACCTGCAGAAGACACACAAACTCAAACATGATAACAGGCAGATTTTAATCCTAATCTATTCCTAATCACTAAAGTACTTCTGATTTGCAGTTGAACTGAGATTTTCAGCCGAGGCAGAAAATCCGATTTCCTTGTTTGTATTCTTTTCTTCTGGAGCCAATTTGTCTGGGAGAGCTTTTCCACCACTCGTGATAACCTGCTGTTGAGGTTAAAATTCTATAAAGTTGAAAGTGAAAATTTCAGTGGCAAGTTCTGCCTTTTGCAGTGAAGAGATATGTGTTCAGAGGGGTTACAGGTAAAGCAGTTAATGTCAATCAGCAGTTCTAGCATATCTAGGAAGGAGGTGTGATAGGACCTGCTCACTATGCAGGTTATGACCTGGGATGGCTCCAGAACTTCCTCCTAAGGGAGAGGATACGCATATGAGAAGCTGGTCTAACACACCTACAATCAAATTGCCCAAGTAAGGGAGATTATGCCTGTCCAAAAAGAAGTTGCTGCCATATAACAGCTGAGTAACTGTTGATGGATGTGTTTTAAGATAAAAATGCTACCAATTAAAAAATAAAGAGCAACTATCTGTACTGCAAAGGTGTTTTTTGAAAACTCATTATTGCTTTTTTTTTCCCCTATGGATATAACTAAATTAAAAACCAAACAAACAAACAAGTGAAAAAACCCTGTCAGATTCAGAGAATGGTGTTCTTAAACTGCTACAGGCACTGGCTAACTATCTATAAAACAACTGCAGGTTTGTGATGGTGAAAATACTGATTGGGCTGTGGATGCCCTGTTCTAACTGAAATAGCCAGGCAGATTGTCTACAGTTACACAAGGAACAGATCTGCTGATTGGTGAGGTAAAGGACAACCCAGAGGAAACTGAAGAGAGTGAAAGGAAAAAAAAAGCCATCTGGAGACTGAACATCATATCAGATAGGAGGAAAGCTACTGAAATACACAGAGAGCCCTTGCAATTTTGTCCTACTTGGAAATCTGACTGAATAACTAAATTTTCTCTCATTCCTATTCAGACATACTGAGCAGCTAGTGGTTGTAGAGGTCTAAAAAAGGCTTGTGGATTGTGCTAATGTACCTTTTGCTCTTGTTTTCTTCCTTATGTTGAAACTAAACAGTACTTTGCTTTGAAAAATCTGATTAATCACAACCGTTAAAATAAAATACTATATTTTGAAGAAAGAAATGCGCCAAGGAGAAGGTGAATAGTAGATTTCAAGGGAGAATCTGAAAAAAAAAAATAGTACTCAGATTGCCAAAGGTCAAAGATATAGCTGGGATAGCATGGTGAGCAGCTTAAGCTTTCCAGCAGGACACAGAGGACGTTGGTCTCTTCTCAAAATCAGGCAAAAGTTAAATGGGACAAACACAGAATATGTTCCAAATCAAACTGCTAACTCCACCTTATTGTAGAAAGTCTCTTGTGACCATGAAATCTTTCCCAGAACTGAAAATGCCACACAGACAGAGCTTTGCTTAATTGGTGAGTTTCTGGATACTGTTTTCAATACTTGCTGTTTTCTGCCAAAGGCTTTGCCAACAGATTTCGTCAGGACCAAGCTGTGACCTCTGTCCAGGTGGAGTCCTTGGAAGAAGCTGTGCTATTTACCAAGTAAATTCTGCGGGCAGAAGCGAAGATCCCCAGTGCTTTCACAATGTAGGGGTGAATGTGTGTGTGTAAATATGCAGAATCTAAAGGGTTGCCCCTTCTATGAGACTGAAAATAAGCCTCCTCTCCTTGAAATCTATTTACAGTTCCTACATAAATAACATGAAGTCTGTTCACTTAAAGATGAGTTACAGTTAAGTGCTGCAAATGGCATTTCTTTGATGATAAAGGGAGTTCGTAGTTCTTGCTGTACAGCAGAAAAGATTTTTTGGGAGGGAAAAAAATAATTAGATATAAAATTTTAAATGCTCTGGACTGACTTAATCCTTTCACCTTTGATTTTTTTGGGAAATGAAGTAATGAACTATGAACCTTTTAGCTAGCTGTAATTTTGCCTTGGGAATGTCTCTGCCCATCATAAATTAGTGTTGTTGTGCATTAGGCATAAATATAACTCTGTCTGTTTCAGCCCATTTTACTGCCATCTTTCACTACGAAAGAAAATAAGATTGAGAATTTCTTGCTTTCTCCCATTGCTCTTTCAGTCAATGCTGCCTTTTGCATTGTCCACAATCCTTGTTCTCAAATCAGCAATTGTGTTGATTTATTGACAAAACACAGTTTACAGGAAATGTCATCCTAGGGTAACATTATCCGAGGCACATGTACCTAGTGACTGAGTTGGAGTTGTCACAATGGATTATTCAAGACCACACTTTCCAAAACCAGCATACATCACAAAAAGACGAAACCAACTAGAAAGATTTTAATTTTGGGGGGGGGGATACTTATCAGCTGTCATCTAGACTCAAAATAATTAAATGGGAAAGGCTAGTGACATTCTGAAATCACTTGCATCCAGTGTAAATTAATTCTTTACTGCACAGCATCTTTACAGTTATTCTTTCCAACATGTGTTCTATCTAAGTCTGCTTTTTCATATGCTTGCACAATTTTATTAGGCTGTCTTTGCCTGACAACTGAAGCATCTAATGTGGATTAGGTCCTGTTTCTGCTTGAATCCAGATAGTCACATCAACTTCAGAATTTGCCTAAGCTTCAGATTTTCATCTATTCTTTCAAATATTGACATGTTTATATTCTCCTTCAAAAAAGGAAACGAGAGAGTTCCTCAATGGTTAACAAAAGTGATTGCTTTGCTTTATTAAAAAAAAAAAAACACAAAACCAAACCCAAAACAACTATATATGCCTGATAACTAGATTTTGCTTCTCAGCTGTTTTCTGGCTGTTTTTAGCAACAGATGAATTAGAGAGTGCAGTGTGAGCTTGTTTTGTAAACCAAGCATCCTTTCTTCTAACCGTGGCAGAGATATACAAGAGGAATTTTAAACAAAAGCATTTCCAGCAGCTAGATAAGCAAGTGTCTTGCTGAGAGAGATGGAAGACTCATGGTAATTCCTCTGCCAGAAAGCAATGGAAAATAAGAGCTGTCATCTAGAAAATGAAAAAGCCATTTCGAGTCCCTGTAGATTAACACTCTATCTTTTGCTGAACAAATATGCTATTAAAGGTGTTGGCCTGTAAACCAAACACAGAAAAATGTCACATTGGTATCAGAGTGGAACTATTAATCTGTGCTTGAAATGTATTATAATTATTAAATTGTTTGTATTACGAGTGAGTCTTCCTAGAAACTCTCTTCTTAAAGAGATAGGAAAAACACTAAGCCATTATAAACAAAATGCTTCATTTTCAAAGAGCTTACAGACTAAACAGACATGAGGTAGCCCATTGGAGTGAAGAATCTTGTCCTCATGTTGATTAGGTCAGTGACAGAACTAGCAATAAAGCATAAATTTCCTTAGCCCCCAGTGTAATGGCCTGTATGCTTGGCCACATGGGCTGAGTGATGACACTGCGTCACACACAAAATTGTTTGAAATATCCTTGCTAAACCCTCGACATCTTTCTCTTGTACATCTTTCTAATAACACTGTCTTCTCTCTCTCATTTTCCTGCTAAACTGCTTATTAAACAGCACACAGCCAGTCTGAGACATTAGCTGTCTATATATCTCTTTTAGGTGATTCCCCTCCCCCTTGCTCCTATCTTTTGGTGAAAAATATATAGTTTCTATCTGATTACAGCTGGCCTCTGCTCAACCTTTTGTGCAGGCCTAATTTAGATTTTCCAGCTCAGTCACAGCAGGAAAGATAAACCCTGAACCACATGATGATGTTGGCAGTGTCAGACAGTGGAAATGAAGTCTCCGGGGGATACCAATTGACATTTCAACACTTTGGCTGCCAAAGAACAGGCTTGTACAAAAAAAAAAAAAAAGTTACAGTGGAAAAAAATGTTTAAAGTCTTAAAAGTTGAAAGCAGAGTGGAAAACTAGAACGAATTTGTAAATGGAAAATAAGCATCTATTTTATTTTATGTGGATCTTTACATAAGAGATGAAGACTGACCTTAGATACTTCCTGCCCTCCAGAAATACCACTTTAATTTCCCAGGAGTTATAAGTAACTCAGACATACTTTAAGAAGTGAAGAGTTATATTTAAAGTGGGATTATGATTTTTATGTTTTGGTAGGAACTAAAAGGATGCAGAGGTCCCTTACAAATATAATTCTTCTGTGAGTTTTATGAAGAAGCAGGCTTAATTTTTGATTTTGCTTTACACCTGACTTACACCAACACTCCTCCATGGCCTCAGTTAATTCTAATTCACACAAGCAGCAAACAAGAGTCTCCTGAATGTTTCTGACAGAGATCTTTCTCATCCAACTCTCGCATTTTAATTTCTCTTCAAGCTTTAAGTTACATTTCTTTTTTCTTAATTAAAAAAAAAGTATGAGAAAACAGAAAAGCATATTCAAGTCATACTAAAACCTCTGTTTGATTTCATCCACCTCCTTTTCTCTTTCTTCTTTCTTTTCAATGACATTTCCTATGATGAGCACTCAGAAAGAATAGCTATTGCCTCTCTTGTCAGTTTTGTTTTGTCAGCTCTGAATGCTGGGTCTTGCTTTGCCATTTTCAAGGTCTCTTTCAATCCCTTGAACATAGCTGGCACTTCAATCAAGAGCTCACACCGTGAAGAAGCTGGCAGTTGATCCCCAACCAACTATGTGGAAGATATATAATATATTTCACAGTACACAGTGGAATACCCTTTTCATTTCATCATTGAGAGAGACTGCTTCACTCAGGAGTTCTTCTATACAAAAATATTAATAATGTCCCATTCTCCTCGGGGATGTGAACATTCAGGGTTTGAACTTCAGTGACCTCTGCTTGTCAGGTTGATGTGACTTTAACAAATTCAGTAAAGGAACCCTTTTTGTGCCTGCGTTTACGGTTGTGTTAGCTTCACTTTTAAGAATGTTTTTTAATCACTTCTTAGAAGAAGTTGTGGGAATTGAAGGCTGTGAAGAAAATCTGTGGATACCCAAACATTGCAGAACTGCATAATTGAACCGTGCTATAGAACTGAACTGTGCTAAAAGGTCTGAATACTCTCACTTTTTGTTTTCATTAATTATATTTCAGTTATCAAAGACATAAATGAAAACTCTTGCTTTTTCTATTGTTATGTGTTTACTCTTTAGTATATTAGCTGATTTATTTAGAAATCATCACATAAAATTCCCACAAACTTAAGAACTACACTGCGAGTGCAAATTCGGGAATGTTGCAAGAATTTTTGCACTAAGTCCTCCCTTTAGGGAGGAAAAATCAACTGTTAGTGAATCACAAGGGGCAGGACCCACAGGAAGCAAGGCTGATGTCTATGGATGGCTCCTGAACGCATGCAAGCCATTGTTTTGATCATGGAAAAAAGGATTGCAAATGCCAATGTGTGCATAGGAAGCCTGAAAACAAATCTGTCTCTTCTAGGTTAGAAAGGATCTCTCTGGTACTATTTGTACTAGTCTGGTCCTGCAAAGCATGTGGTTCTCAAAGATGATGAGAATCTTTAGTTCCTACTAGCCTTGTTGAAATAGTATCTTAGTGCTCAAGTAAGAGAGTTCATATAGTTATGCAGTGAGTTACGGGAATTTTGTGAAGCACTTTCTTGATTTACATGTACAATCTAAAGTAATGTGCTTATTAGCATATTTGCTTTTAAAATGTGCACATTTTAAAGTCAAGCGGAATATGTTAGAAATGCTCATAAAAGAGAAACACTTGCCTTCTTTTTACGTAGAGTAAAAGTATTCATTCTTACAATTCCTTATTTTAGGATCGGGGAAAATAAAGACTCTGGGGGCTCTTAGAATTGTAAAGAATATATTGAAAAGAAAACATCCATCTATGTGTGAAAAATCTGAATCCCATTTAGTTTGGGAAACCCTGCATATTTGCTTCAAACACAGTAAACCTTCCAGATGGACACCATTTCCAGTAAAACCCAAAGTGAGTGGAATGTACAATATTTACAGAAAACTGGCTGCTTAAGTGGTTTGGTGCGCTCATGGGACATGTTTTCCTTCTCTTTAGTTTTTTTATATTCTCTCCATTTCTCCATTCCCTCTTTTCCCTGCATGAAATGACAACCATGTCTAGTTTATGCAAGTTAAGATGTCGATGTGGGTTTCCTTTACTACAAAGGAGATGTGCCACTGTCAGCGACTGATCTAACAGCAGGCACACTGGGCTGATAGCTGAAAGCTGTTCAGAGCTGTCCTTGGGCTTTTCTCTTTCTCCTCATCTCTTCCGAGTAATCCTACCTTGTCTGGGGAACAGCTCCTCTCCTTATCTTAACACCCAGATGCTCATTGTAAACAAAGTGCTTTTCTCTTAGAGAATTCAGTCTGCAAATTTTGCAAATACTAGCTCTAAATGTTAGTTCAACATGGCAAAGCACATGGCAAAGCACACGCCACACTTCGTTTTACAAAGGCTTAACTGCAGCACTCTAGCCAACTTTTGTAAGGGTAAAATCCACTATCACCACAGTGAGATATGGTCAGTCTGGGAAGGCTTTCAATATAGTTAATAAATTGATATGCATAATCTCACAATTACTTTACCTGAGTGGAGACATTTGGCATCTTTAATACCTCTAATTCTATTTTAAACTTAACAATTCACCTTGTGTGTTCAATTATGTGTTTAACTCATACAGAAAATCTACACTACCTATATTTAAAGAACTTGATATGCTTGTATGGAACAAATATTTTTTTCTTGTTACACAGATTTGTGGTGAATCATACTAAATTAAGACAAAAGGTGGACTTTTTATAAGTGTGCTCCTACAGCTGACATGAAGGGAAAATATCGAGGGAGTAGGAATTGCTGATGTCTCGTTTCCAAGCATTTTAAACTTCAGGTTTTTAAATAGCCAATAGCTGAAATACCTTATCTTAAAAATAATAGCTTTCCTGAGAATTTAATTAGGTCATCTACAGGGGTTATCTTTGGTACTCTGAAATTGGCTTTGTTGCAGACTCTTGGGAGAACAATTAGGACCGATCTTATTAGCACTGAAGGTTAAAACTCCAGTACTGTCTTGTATCAGGACATAATCTTTCATGCTTCACAGCTCTAGTTTTCACAATGAGCTGCAGTGGAAGCAGTAGAGGGGGGGAGGGGAAAAGGGCAGACCTGAAAGAGCTAAATAAATATCCATTTTAAGGAAGTTCCTTCAGGCTTTTTACTCAATGAACCTGATAAACATGGCTCAGAAGAAGAAACAACGCTAGTGGGGACTGGTGAACTACAATTAGATCCAACAAATTCTCTTAACTTAATTGAGTTCCTAAAATGGTGTTTACAGGACAGAGTATTTATTTATATGATGTTGAAGTACATAGCTTTTTTCTCTTTTTTTTTTTTTTTGTAGCAGAATGTTAAAAACAAACTGCATTAGGAATTCTTGTGGTAATCAGATACATTTGTTCAGAATTAATTAAATTATTTTTGTCTCATTTTGGTTGGGAAGTACCATGCTTTGACAGCTGTACTGGTATTAAGCATGAAGGTCATGAGAATGAGTTTGTGCTCACTTGATAACTATAGAAAAGATTTCATGTCTCGTAATCCCTACTTAAAAATACTCACTGCATTACCCAGTTGTCGAACATGGCCTGTTTCTAGATTAAACATAATCAATTATTCGTACAGATTTTTTTTTTCTAGGAGATAAATGTTTTTAAAACCTGCATTTTCCTGTGATAAAAGAAAGTAGCTGTATCTTCCTTGCGGGCTATACACATCCTTTTCATGGGAAGCCTCCCTCCCACATGCATTGTGCAATAACAAGAAAAATGACCCTCCAGGGTCATGGGATAACACTCATGGATTATTGCTGCTTGCTTCTTTTTTTCTTTTTTCTTTTTCTTTTTTTTTAAGTGGCACCTGCTGTGTGGTTCTCTATATAAATAGAGACTGCTTGCAGCAAATCACAGATGTTTTACACACTGGAAAAATGGACAGGAAGCAATCACTAAAGGAAAAGCAGAAGCAGTGGGGGAGGGCAAAGGAGGAGGGAAAAGAAACTTTGCTTTAAATTTTCTTCACATTTCCTTACTTAGCAGTGATTTGGTGTCTGTTTTTAGTTAAAACCTTGCTTAGCACATGCAGGATTACTTTGCTGTTGTTATACTCTCCCTTCATGAACATCGAGGCAATAGATAATTGGTTTTCCTATGGAGATGTGGGAAGCAGGCAGTGCTTGTTTGGTTTTATTTTTAATGGATTAATAAAAAAAAAAGAAATACAATAAGAAAAGGAAAACTGCTCTTATTTCTAATTTTCTCATTGTTCTTAAGCCTCTCTTCATATGGTTGTATGTGATTGAATTATATTGGTGTAGAATGAAGAAGAACAGCAGGCTCTGGAGGTCTATTTCAAAGAAAACAAAGAGCTCTACTGAGCAAGAGGAGAAAATACTTTGTGAGCTGCCTTTTCAGACACTGTATTGTTCTTATTTTATGTAAAATTTTATCTTGTTTCCTCCTAGTCTCTCATAGTTTTTCCATGCAAACTCAGTATATTTTTGCTTTGGATATGGAGTGGATACGAATCACAGCTCCAAGACACTTAGGAGGGAGAAAGAAAGCTTGAACAAACAAAAAAAATGATCTGTCATTTTAAAAGTTTTGCTTTTTACAATGTACTGAAATCCACAGACACATGGACATGCCCTCTGATACTGTAGGGCAGAACTTCCATCAGATAGTTTTTCCAGTGACAATACCGTCTTATTAGTTATTATTAGCTTTGTTAAGAAGTGTCAGAGATTGAATAATTATGAATAGAAAACAAGATACTATAGAAATATCAGCTAAACTTAATAACTGGGGATTTTTGTCATTTTTGTTGTTGTTTTTATGGGGGATATATTTGTTTGTTTGTTTCTTTGTTTTTACTTTATATTTTAAACATTGCACTGTCTTTTCAAAATAACAGAGGTATAATTTATCTATGTATTTTAAGGGGCTTCTCTATTTCCATGGGGATCCTGTGTCTTGGTCAAGCTATCAGTATATGTTCTGTATACAGACAGCAAATCAGCTCCCTGGCAGTATCATCAGGAGGTACCACAGGGGGCTACGAGTACAAGACTGTGGCTATAACCAGCTCACAGCTGTGACCTGATGAATAGGTCTGGACTGTCACGCAGTTTCCCGACCAAGATTCCCAGAGGGATGACTGTTTCAGTAG
>NW_009695197.1:21362-55902 GCF_000703405.1 Apaloderma vittatum | reverse complement strand
AGGAATGCCTTATCACAACACGTATTGGTTTGTGCTTGGAAGGAGGCTGAGCAGTTAATACAAACTTCAGAATGGTTTAAGAATATGAACATATAGTTAGGGTATCTCAGAGTTAATAAAGTAAATGAGTCTGTCTAACCTCTAGGTCCCAGAGACAGAAGACATCCTGGAAGGTGAGTTTGCTTCAGATTTTTCCCTAATCCTGTTTACCTTTTATTATTCACTTCTTCCTTTCTGACTGTTCCATATTCTTATGGCTAAGATTAAGAAAGTTTTTTTGTTTTAAGAAGGCCCTGTTGCAATATATGCCTTACTGTTCCTCTGTCATATCACACATCAAACCACACTGGGTCTGCTTGGCTGGCAGGACTGATGCCTCTTGCAAGATAAAAACATCGTGGCAGGATAAAGTCGAACAAATTATGGGAATATACAGAAAAAAGGTACCACTGCTTTTAGCTCTCAGTGTGGCTTCCTGAGTGTGGTAAGACATCCTTGGCTGCTGATTTCAGTGGGCTGCCCACCAGAAAGCCTAATATCTAGAGTATTGGAGCTGTGTGAGCTACCATCTCCCTCAGACTTTTCAAAATCCACATGAGATCATCTGCAGCACTGGTTTCATTCAAGGCAGAACTGAGATATCTTTGAAAAGGGAGCTGGGGTTTATGTACAGCAAGAGATATCTTCTCAAGGCTGATCTAATTGACCAGCTGGCTATAAGGGTTACTGACAGCTGAGGTGTGTTTCTCTTATTCGGAGTGAGCAGTTTGCAAAAGTGCATCTGTGTAGTGATCACTTAAGAGTCTTCCTTAATCTACCAGGTGAGTTGCAGCCTCCCTTCTACAGGGCCACTTAACAGTGTTCTACCAATCATACCATGCATTAGCCCATTCATCACCAATGAAGTTGTGCACACCGTATCTGTGGGTATAATTTTGCAAGCTTGAAGATTACTGTAGGAAAGATACATGTTTCTGTGAAGCGAATCTCCACTGTTTTAATGTACAGTGTAGTTCTCTTTCACACTGTCCAGTTTCAGCATTCTTTCTAGGTTACTTCAGCATATATTAAAAATAAACATACCTTTCTTTAAGATTCTGAGATCTGAAGAATTGGCACACGGATCTCTGTATTTAGAGCGAGCACTGAAAACACAAAGGCAAAATCAAAAGGCAACTTTGCTTCAGGGACCTGAGATCATGAAGTCAGCAAATTCACCTAGTAGGGAGTTTTTCAGGAAAAACTGAAAAAGTGATGTCTTTACCTTAATTCAGCAAAGTACCCTCAGAAAAGAGAATTACTGACTGCCCTTGTCCAGTGTACCCCCTTTTGAAGAATATACACTCAATGCAGTGAAAAGCATCCCTGTAAGTGTAAAGAGGCAGATGACTGCTGTAGCTTTCTCACTAATTTGTACAAATCTGTCATTTAACAACCCATATAATCAAGAAATAAAACTTCTTCAACCTCAACAGTGTATCTGTCAATACTTGCCCATTTTAACAATCAAACTGGTTTCAGGTAAATAAATATGAATGAAGGAGAGCAATGCCATTTTGAAAAGAGAATCCAAAACCAAAGAAGCCTTAAATTTGTACAGTTGTACTCTAGAACTTTTGCTTCATACAGAAACATCAATGTCTTAGTATTCTCTTTTAACACCGTAAATCTTGTGTAGGGAGTGCATGAACTAAGAGTTTATTAGGAATATTGAATGATGTTTTGCCTGAGGCTGAAAAATTCTTAATTTTACAGTGGGAAAATTATATGCCCTCCTTTGATTAATGATGTTAGGTGTCATTGCTTGTATTTGTAAGAAATTTGAGATTGGGATTGGATTTTCATTTCTGTAATCACTTTCTGTGCAACTTTTTACATAGTCTGACTTCCTGAGTTGTTTCACTAATTTTGCATAAGAATTTTAATATACATTTTAAAAGACTTTAATTCTTATCAATTTTTAAGTGAGAACGAGCTGATTTTGTGCACTAAAAAGGGTGGTTTTGTCAAGCTGTGTCTGCACAGCTAAAGGCAGACAAATGAGAACTCATTCCAAACTGACTAGACCTGAACTTGGTCCAGACTAGAAGCTGTGTAACCACATTAGCATGGCACTGAGCCCAAGCTAATAAGCCCTACTAAGAGGCACTAAAGCAGTTACACAATTTTTGAATCAGAGCTGGCTTGCCTCCAGCTAGCTTGGATTACAACCAGGATGATCTCAGGTTTGTCAGGAAAAGGCAGTATAGAAAGAGCCTCAGATACTTGAAACATGCAAGTTTAACCTGCCATCTAAGCTTGTTTTGTACCCCGGTGTAAGAAAGAAGTATGGAGCAGGCAAATGTGAGAACTGTAGAGTTTAGGTAGGGATATTTAAGAAACGAAGCAGTACTTGTGTATTCCAGTTACTATTCCTTCAACTTGTTCCACTAACTGATCCATATGGGAGATGGTTTTTTTAAATAACACTTGAAGGGAGGGTACAAAGGATACGTTCATAAGACATAGGCAAAGTTAGTATAAAAAAAAATGTTGTTGAAGCCTTTCATTTTCTTTTGACATGTGTTTAAAAATTGTGTATATTATTTTTTCCTCAGTTCAAAGCCACCCTTTGCTTCATTGTTTCCTGTCTCTTTTCCTGGGTGCCAGAATCCATTCTTATATTAAATACCTCTATTCCTGTGTCTAGAACTTGGGATTGGACTCTTTGTGAGTTTGCGTGTCTTTCTTGATTTCTTTTTTTTTTTTCTTCTAGACAGAGTGACTCAATCTTTTGAGACCTCCTCCTCTTTTGAAATTCTTGGTGTGAGGGTGGTGCTGGAGACACAGAGTCACCAGAACTAGAAAAGCTTTGTGAGAGCAATTATGAGTACTCCTTCTCCAGACATCTGAAGGATAGTACGTTTTAATTCAATTGGCCACAAAAAAAGAAGAGACTGATTCTCCAGAAGAGTACCAGCAGAGCAAAGCATCACATTCCTCTGTTTGTCGTTCATCCAGTGCTACCTCCAGTGCATTTTTATTCAAGTCCTATGCGGTCTTTTATAAAGCAAATTCTTTAATAACTAGTTCTTCACTTAAATCACATTAACAATATACCCCTAGAAGTATTCTTCTGAGTATTCCCATTAAAAAAAAAAAAAAATGACTGTTTCTCTATAGAGGAAAGAGCATTTGAAATAATATTGGGTAGTTTGCCAAATCTGTCAGAAGAGTAACACTTCCACTTTCTCAGCTCTGTCTCATTAAAATTGTATTCTAATTCTGTCTCAACTTGGTCTCTCTGCTTCATAAGTCATTGCCTGCTCATTACTTGTAGTGTGAGAGATGAAATTTATTCAAAACTGATAGCAGGGATAAAGAATTGAAAGGCAGGCAGCTGGGAGAAATGAAATTAGCTTATTCTAATTCTTTTTTTACAGGATTTTTTTCATTGCCATGGGTTACTGTAAGTGTCAGTTTGGATTTGTGGTACTGTCTTTGTTAGGTTTATAGAGGATTTTTTTAAAACAGTCTTAAATGCTAAACTGTGCTTTCCTTTGTCACATTGATTGAAATAATGTTCAATGTCTGTGTTGATAATACAGTCAAATATTACTTGCTACAGTAGTCTGTAATTATTTTATCATTATAGTTGTCTAGCAAAGATTAAATTTTTGCAATTTTTTTAATGTAGATTCTTCAACCCTGTATTTAGATAAATAGGATACATTCAGTAAGGTCTGGGCAAATGATAGAAAATGTGATATAACTTACATGCAATTTAATGTGGAATACAGAGGGGAGGTGAGCTTTCTAACCCAAATATTCTCTCTGAAGTGTTGAATGTCACAAGAATACACTAAGGAATTTCTAATTTTGAATATAGGAGAGTATTAGAAGCAAATTGACTTTAAGCACAGCACTTTTCCATTATAAAATTGAGTTGTTAAGGAATTATATGGTCTAATTACTGAACTTGGTATTTTTGACTACTTGGATTATGAACAGATATTGTCATTAACTAGCTAATTAAATTGACTGCAATAACAAGCAGTAATTTAGAAATATGTTCTAAATTAGTTTTTATATGAAAGCAAAGTCTTTGTTGATCTGTGCATGTGATTAATGTCAAGTGTCATGAATTAGCTCAGGGATCTCTAGTGGAGGAAGGGCATTATAAAGAGAAGTGTCTGTGTATTTGACAGAAACAGATGTAGTCAGAGGACCAGCTTCTATTCAATTAAAAATCTGAATTTGAAAATGTTAATAAGTATGTGTGTATTTTCTGGAAGCGTACAACATAATGGCTCACTATGAAAAGAGTGAATACTATTTTTCTTTCCAAAGACAGAACATTATTTAAGCTGCGATGCAACTGATTCTTTCACCTCAGAATCTTTCTGCTTGAATTATTTCACATTTCGCTGCTCAGAAAATGAATCATAGAGCTCTTATATCTTATATCTTAATCTTCATATGCTATAAACACCTTCAAGTAAGTTAGTTACTAACTGGAGTAGATTCTGTTAATTAAACATAGCATCTTAAAATCTTTTAAGAACAAAAACATGAAAATGCTTTATGTATTGTATTTGTGGTTTTGTCTTTATTATGTTTGTTTATTGTTATGTATAAATGCACACTAACCTAAATGTTAAAATATACTTTCTTCTGTCACATCATTTGAGTTAATATTCAATATCTGTGTTCAAAACATTAACTGAGAGTAAATCAAAAACACTTCCTAAAAAAAAGATAGGATATTCTGCAGAAAATATGTTATCAGGACTTACAAATTCAATTAGTAAAGAAAGCCTTTATTCTAGATTTTGCTTTCTCTTTCTATGTAGCAGTTATGGCACACTATTTCTGCATTCTTTGTTCACTGTTTGAATGTTATATGCTTTGGATGAAATGACTTACACTGGAATGTAATTGTAAAAGCACAAAAGATAAAAAGACAGTAGTGGGAAAGAGAACCATTATAGATCTTCAGGAAAGAAAACATTAAAGATGTTCCTACAAAATAAGTCACCTGAACTGATTTCTGATATTTGACACCAATGAAGTAATAGGAAATGAATCCCAGAGGATTCCTGAGCTCAGTGTGTAGTGGTCCAAACATCATCACTCTCAGTAATCTCATCTGGGGACAGATGAAATGTCATCTCAGGTATCAGTCCTCCTTTTAGTAAGAAAAACCTGTCGGGAAACAAGGGAATGGTAAGAACTAAATTTTCTTTTTTTAGTCATTTATCTTTATAGAAACAGAGAGGTCCTTGGCAGTTTAAGATTTCTAGGGTCAATTAAGGTAAGGAGTGATAGACAAGTGTAAGCTTTCTCTTTCAAAGACCACCTCAAAATAGTTTAAAAAGAAAAATCATTCTTCTAAAATCATTTTATGTTATGCAACTATGGATGCGCACAGCCATATACCATAAATTGGGCCCTGAATTATAGAGTTTTTTTATCTTGCACTGGTAGAATGGAACTAGATTTGGCATTTATCTGATACAAATGAAGGCTCGGTGAAGTTTCAGGTTGATCATTAAAAATGAAAACATACATACCTGGTATTAATTAAATATGTTTCGAAGAAAATCAATTTTGAAGAAAGCAGTTTTGAAGAAAACAATTTCCTGAAAAGTATTTGAATTAAACAAGATATTTTGCTTCATCACATGAAAGCAAATCTCACACCTATGAAATTGGAGTACATCTTGACTCTCATAGTTCTCAAGATAAATGGTCTAAATACTCCTCATCCTGAGTCTTGAAAGATCCTGGTTAGCAAGCTGCAGGTCCATTAGTAAGGTTTTGTTTTAAAAGAATTAATTAATTAACCGTCTTGAGGGTTGGTTGTCATACAAAATGCAAATTAAATACTTGTATTTAAGGAGAGTGAGTAAGACAAGAATTAGCCCCAAGAACTTGCAGAACTGGAGAGCAATTTGCAGAGGAAGGAACAGTCAAAGGTATGTGAGTAAGGAAGGAAAACTAAATTCAAATTGAAATTTTAAAATTACTTCCTGCTGGATTAACAAATAACATTCCCTGTTTAGAAGATGTTTATTGTCAAAAGATGGATAACCTTACCTATCATGACTATGTTTGCCAAACCAACATAGCACTCTGGTACAGATAGAAAGAGAAAGAACTTTAAAGAGGTTGATAAATTTGTGGAAGGAACCAAAGAAAAAGAGGAATTATGACAGTGGAAGACTAGACTTGGTGACCTAGGAGGACGTAATGCCATTTTGTATATTCCTAAGTAGTAGAAAAATATTTGCAAGAAATTCTAATCAAAAGGTCTCAAACTAACTCTTTGAGAGTTTTATGAGTATACTTGCAGCCTGATTTTCTCATAGTACTTATGCAGATTAGTGTCTGTGAACAGGGGTCAATAGTAGTAAATAATTGCTGCACAGAAGCTATGGGGATTTGAACAAGAACATCACAAAGCACCCGCATTAAGACAGCTGGAGAGCATCAAATGTTTTCATGTCTGAGTCACTTTAACATTATACATGCAGGGATCTGTTGTTTTGACAAATTACCTCAAAATTATTTTTGAACCCTGACTACAATGCAATAGGAATATACTCTAGTTGAATGGGAGGGCGATCAGAATTGTTTATGATTATGAGCAGCTTCATAAGTATGTTTACAAGCAGAAATCAGTTGAGGTGGAAACAGACAATAAATCTCATGAAGAGGTATTGCAGAAAATGATCAAAAAATTGCACAAGCATTTTTAAAAGTCAAATGCATGTCTGATAAGAAACTTCTTACAACTCACATTTTCAATTCCTATAAGTAGTAAAAGCAAAGAGAAGTGTAGTATGACTTGTATGTTGCCCAATAAATGTGGTTAAACTAATTCAAATGAGAAATAAAATGCCTTATCTTTTGTAAAGCTTAGAAAGATAAGGGTAGATAAATAGCCAACAAAGAAGCCATTGAATATGAAATTATATTTTAATACTATCACAGAAAACAAAATTTTTGCATGGGTAGAAACCAACAGCTTTCTGGTCAGCATTTTTAAGCTGTTTAACCAACGGAAGTGACAGAGTACCGAGACATTTTTTTTTCACATCCCAGAGATACTGGTCTAGTTTTTCAAAACTGTGAAAAGACCCATTAAGATGGTTCATTTTGGGCACACTTGGGTGGTACAAATGAAGCTACTGAAACTATTCAAAATAAAGAGCAGACAGAGTGCAATTAAGATTTCAAGTAATTCGTAAGTCAGGTTCAAGATATTTGAACTGTACAGAAAAAGATATTTCTTATTAGTAGAGTTCTGAAAAAATTTTATATAGCTTATTGAGTAGCCATGAAAAAACATTTTCAATCATAGTTATCTCCCCATGAGACACCAGGTGAGTTGTTTATTGCAAAATTTATATATGCATCATTGTCTTTGCTATTTCTGTTCAAGTACGCAATGCCAAGGTTTTACTCCGTACAGACTATAAATTGAGACTGTAAGCCTACAAACATTAGAAAAGTTCTGTCAAAGATCTCCTTCCAATGTCATTCACTGTGACAATATTTTTCCTCGTATCCTGTAGTGGGATTACGCAGCCATGTAACTCCCAAATGCTAATGGAACAACTTTCCCTCAAAGCTGTGTTAGGTGTTACCTTCCTAGCAATCAGGACATAACAAGCTTCTTGAGCATTAGCTTTTTTTAGCATTACCTCCTAGTGAGTTAAAACAGAAGAAATGCTGTTAAAAGGCTGGCAGCTATTCCCATGGCCAGAGACCAGGTACTACAGAAAGAAAGGCACCTTTCTGTTTTGCGCTAAACTAAAGTGGTAAGTGGGAGATCTATCGATCATGTATTCTATCTGATTGTTCCTGCTTTTTCACTGAGGCCAGTTTGGAGTCTCCTTTGTCCCCTTTGTGAGACGATCCTGGTGGCAACCTGCAACTCCTTAACATTCAGCCTGTGATGTCAGCAGTCAATTCCAGATGCTGAAGTCCAGGGCCTAATACACAACCTAATCATAGTTTGAAATGCTAAAGGGTTGACCACACCGCCTTTCTGAAGACAGTCAGCTGGTTCCTGTTTTCACCTGTGGTGCTGTGCATCCCTACCTGCTCACTGACTGTGTACAATAGGAAAAAACAGTGTATACAGGTTTCAGGTGACTGAGTAGCTGAGCGGCTGCACAGGTCACTGTGGTAAAAATTGTTCTAAAATAGAGAAGTGGCTCTCCAAGCAGAAAGGTATTGCAAGGCACAGACAGTAATTATTGATAGCTCTGTGTTATGAAACAAAATATCCAGTCATCTGTCAGGGGAGTGAGTTGTCACCATTGCCTGTTTCTCCTATCTCACCTGTATCTGTTTAATCCACTGTATTACTTTGTGATTGATGTGCTGATTTATATTTGCTTTCAAAAAAAAATGGAATAAAAAGAACAAAGACACCAGCAGATGATGGCCTTGTCATATAATGTAGAGGTAACCTTCAAGGTCCCCACCCTGTCTTATGACTCAGGGTAGAAGGATAGGCAGGGAGAGCTTAAGATACTTCTACAACTCATGACTGTGCCATGTGCAACACCTGTTTCTGGAAAGACTTGATCCCACAGTACTTTCTCCTGTGGCTTGAGGAACCTCTTGCCTTTGCTGAAACATACTTGCCTGTCAATCTCCTGGACGTCTTGAGAAGGGCAGCTAGCCTCTCTTCTGAAACAATATGACTAATGTTTTCTTGGTTTTGCTGACCTCCTCTATCTCAGCTCACTGGACTTATATAGTATTGGCTCCTTGCATATTTTCCAAAGGTTTTCTTAGGTGTAAATCTTGCCACAGTGCCTCAGCCAAATATCATTCATCTGGAATGACAGCCACACATTTGCTCTAGCTGTCATTCTGTCATTCAAGTCAGCTGCTGTTGCACTTAAAGAAGGCCACCAGCAACGAGCTGCTACTCCAGCTGCTGAGAAGGTAGTCAAGCCTCTCTCTCGTCCTCCCTCTCAGTCCTTCTGCTAGCTCCTTTGCTCCTGTTTTGCATTACAGTGTAGCAGTATAGCAAGACATATGGTGGAGCTGCTGTTGCCAGCCCCATGTTTTGTTCCTTATTCTGTCTCTGATTTGGAACAGGATCTGTGTCTCAGCCTCTGTGCCTCAGCTTTTACAGAGGATTTTAATAAGTCCTTGAAGATCTACAGATGCAATAGATTACCCAAATACAACCTAGAATCCCATGTTTTCAATTAAGATATAAATGACAGACATGCATTCTAATTTTATTTTTTTTAAAGCCTTATAAAATATCTTTGGAATGTCATTTGTGACCCTATGAAAACTGACACTTGGTTTTAAGAGCAGCTTTTGCTTTTGTCCTTTTCAAGCAAAACCCTTTCTGTTGATGCATACTTATTCAGGGAAATAAATACAACTTTGAATGAGCTAAGCTAATGGAGCTTTAACTTGAAGGGAAAGAATTTATAGCATACTGGGAATTTTGGTAGGAGTGGAGCTACAAAGAAGTTGCCACATTTGTTTAAAGTGTGGTTAAAACTCTGGTTTGGGAAAAGACAAAAGAGTGTAGAATTGGATAGTTGCTTTATGAATGTGGATGTAATGGAGAGAGCTCATTGATTTCTTAGGTCTGTGTTAGATTCCCACAGCCCTGAACAAACAGCTCTCAGCCTTATATTTTCTAAGCTTTTGTCTTCCCTCTTTGGAATTCTGACTACGGGCACATTACCAAGCCAACTGGATTCACTACAAAGCTCCAGTGTAGCTCTTTTTATCACAAAGATCAAGACAACAATTGTGTGCCTACAAGAAAAGAACAACTAAAACCATCGAGCAAACATTAAAAGAACAATTCAAGAGATAGTTGCCTTTGAACTGCAATAATGGGCAACATTCAGTCCTGAGATTTGAATTCTGAGTAAAAGGAATTCATTACTAACTGCCTTGCCTTGTAATTATCCAAGCTGCTGGCAACATGTATTTTCAGCAGCATTAATTTTGCACAATGTAATATTTTGTAGTTGTGCTGAACCACACACAATGGCAGCATTGTAAATCTGCTTTATGGAGTTAGTTTTGTGTATTATAGAGTTCGCATATGTAAAAGGAAGAAATCTAAATTTTCAGTTGGCTTTTCCCCAAACCACAGAAAATTGAGTATTGTTTTACAAAAGCTTGTTCTGAAATATCACTTCCCAAATGTAAAAGAAGTATGATATTTATGCAGATGCATTCCAGAAGCATGTACAATGTCCAGCTGAAAAAATATGTAAGAGCAGGCCATTTTTCTTCTTTCCAGAATAGTCTAGTTTCATAATTTCAGGAGGGCCAGGGATGTGGGGAGGTAGATACAATATGAAAATAAATGTTTAATTTTGCAATGCCCTAAAATAATTTAAGTTGGAATCTACCAGGCATCAGTAATTCAGAATAAACATTTTGTCTGAGAATCTTTGACCACTGTTATTTCAGTTCTGGCACTACATACCTAAACCATAGAAATAGGTTCAGTGAATCACCCTGCACTGTTTTACTCCTCCTCCTCTACCCTGCCTGTTTAGCAAATTAGCTTTGGAATCACTGTTAATCAGCTGCCTGAAGCTTTGTTTTGTCTTGGAAGGAGATTACGTGATTGGAAAAATCCTTCCCAGATATTTTCATTTTAATAGAAAAAATTACAGAATTTAAAGTGAACTGGAAACTACCAATCTCAAATTGGCCTTTTTGTCCATTGAGTGCGTAGGTGATTAAGTATACAGGTGAGGTGTAGTCTAAGCAAACTGAATATTATTTATGACCCATATATGGTGAAGGGGATAAAATTTTCCACTTCCATCCATTGAAGTATGGACAGTCGTGCAGTCCCAGTTTGGCATCTTCACCTCCTCTGCTTGCAAGAGGGGTGGAGGGTGGAGGGATGCAATGGCAGCAGCCCCTGTGATTTCTGTTGAGAAATAATTAGCTGAGTTACCATTTCCACATGAAACACCTCAGGGCTCTTGGTTTCTCATCCACACAGTTGAAAAGCTACAGAATGGCAAGACATTCAAAGACTTTTCTTTACCCACCCTCTCCAGGATGCCCTGAAGCTGATACAAACTCATGATACAAGCTAGCTCTGATTAAACTAGCAAGCTTATGAAGAAATCATTGTCCCATGCTCTGTTCTAAGACCTCATCAATTTAACATATGGGAGTTCTTTAAGACATGAATCATTATTGTCCTGGAAAGGTGGGATACAGAAGGAAAGACTATCTATTTCACAATACCGTGTGTCCTGGATGATTTTAGGGAAGTTGTTCAGCATAACTCATGTGCAATTTGGGCCATACTTTGCAGGTCACATTACATGGTCTAGTAAACCTCCAACTTGAAGATCATATATACCTCTTTTTTCTTAAATATATTTTTAAATCAGAACCAACCCTTGATTGTACACGTTTACAAGAACATATTCTATCATTCTGTCTCTAGTATCTAGAAAATATGAAGTTCAAATAGATTGTTCATAAGTTTCAAGATCCTGGGGGAAGTGGATAGCTTTCTAAATTGCACAGGGTTAAAATTTTCCCAGCTTATGGTATAGCAGAAAAGAGTGAAAGAGATCAGGAAACAGCCAATCAGTAGACAAGGGTTACAGTCTAATCAGAAATGCAAACACCATTATTTTGATTTGTTTTTTCTTTTTCAGATTTCTAGGCTAAGCATCTTTGTACAACGCAAACAGCCCTCCTCATTTTCTCCAGTCTGCTCTAGCTCACCCTCATAAATCATGATGATGTGTTGAATTATCAACAAAAAAGTACACCTTTCCTTTGATCTGAAACTGGAATTGGTCTAAATTTGGAGCAATTCACATTGTGTACTGCCAAGAGCTTGGGTACTTTGATAGCCGACAAAGAATATACTGACACTGCAAAAGCTCTCTAGGAGAGACACAGCATGGACATCTCTTCTGCTGTACAGTTAGTAATTTGTTCTCTTTCATAATTGGATTATTTTCCAGTACAGTCAGTCCAAGAACTACTTTTCTCAGTACCATGTACCTTAAGGGTATGTTCTGAAACCTCGTTCTTTAGTGTTCATAAAGTTCTTGAAAACTCAAAATTAAAAGGGCTATGAAAACCTGGGTGTTTATTTTTCCAGTCTACTGTTTTAAATCACATAATATCAATAAAGAAATCTGAAAAAAAACACTTTTCAGACAGTCAGTAACATTGTCTGTGAGATCATATTAGAAAATCAGCCTGCTATATTTCTATATTTTTATAATACTGACACATCTGCATCCAAGTTTATATTTTCTCTCAATTTCTCTCTAAAGGTAAGGATTTCCTAAGAACTACACCATCCAAGAACAGAATCTTGAGGTTCCTGCCTCAGTTCCGCTGTAATACTTACTTCCCCATGCTGAAGCAGTATTTATCTTCCTGGAAAATAACATTGATCCTCTTTTCTTTTTTTAAATTATTTGCGCTGGTAAATTACTGCAAGTCCAGTCATTTCAGCAAAACAGTTTCGGTATTTTTCTTTCAGTAGGCTCTAGGTGATAAGGCTGGCCATGAAAGGATAATACAAGAGCATTAAATGTCCGTCAGGTGTAGTTCAGCAAAGACAATCAAAATTAAAAGTGATGAAACCACATTATATCACAACCATTAAATTTTAATAGGTATGTCAAGTTATTGTTAATAGGAAGTTGCTAGTTTGGAAATGCCTACAGATGAAAAAAAAATCTTTAAAATAGTCTAGCAGGAAAATTAAATATTATTCATATATGTGTGTGAGAGAGAAAAAAATATGTTGTGGCTTTAATATGCAGCCATAAGATGGGAGATCGCCATTAAAAAGTCATCATATAATCGTGCATTATTTATATAGTTATGAGAGACACGTTGGGTAACCTGAGTTCTATAGTATGACGGTATTATTTACCTTAAATTGCAAAACTTCAGCTTATTAAATGTAAAGTATTGCGTTTTGTTTTTACAGAATATTATCTTAAGAAAATAAATTTTTAGATTAGCTTTCAAAACCTTTAAAAACCCAAAAGGCAGATATAATCCCCTCAAATTTAATTGCTGTTTTACTAAATGAACTGTTCTCATTTGTTTTAAAGCCCTCAATCAGAAATCTCATTAAAATAGTACCCAGCTTCCAGTTTGAAAGTGAGGAGGGGGTGCTTCTGGGAAAACAAATAGTAATTGTCTAAATTTTCCAATACCTTTTGGAGCTGTATTGTACTTATTACAGCCAGTTGTTAATAAAACTACAAGAGTTAAAATGTTACAAATGAGATTAATTTCCCCTTCATTCTTGCTTTATGTTCATCAAAGTGCTGTTTTTACTGGACATTATTAAACATTGACTATAGATTAGACTTACTTGTATCTAACTAGATAACATATATATCTGATGCCATCTGTTAAAGTAAAAGCAATATCTATGCAGAACTAGCTCTAAAATTTTCATGTAGAAAGCAAAAAAAAACCAAAACACCAAAAACAAACAAGAAAAAACTTAAAACAGGACAGCTTTAGATCATTGCTTCATACCTTTATGTCTCAAAAGTATTTTCTGGTGTTGTGTAAACACATAGCTGACCTGAACATCTGAAATCTGAAAATCTGAAAACTAATTACACCAAACTGATTACACCAAGACTTCAGTGGGAACTGGTTAAAAAAGAGCGTAGCTCTCAACACTGCTTCTGGCAAGTGATGATCAGTTTAGACTGGAGGTGCTAGAAACTAGTTTTTGTCATATACGGAAAGAAATGGCTCCTTGTGGCTAGAAGAGCAAACTCAACTGTCTGCCATTTAATACATTTTTGTATTTTAGCTGTTTCTTTATTAATATTTGTGAGAATTTTTTTAAAAGCTGATGTGGAAATTAATGTACTTTTTTTTTCCCTTTACAGGGGAGGATGAAAAGCCTGAGAATCTTCTAATGTTGCTGCTAGACAGGTCTGAAGGTTGAGGAAGAGTCTGCTCATCACACAGGCAGACAGAGTGAGAAGGAGACCTGTTTAATACCGTTTCCTGCCTCAGTGGTCAAAGTAGCAGTAAAAGAAGAAAATGAGACCTACTGTGAAAATGTATTCAGCTCCCAGCATGAGGTCCAAATGCAAATGAGACTAAGCGCAAGTAGTGGTAGGTGCCTTGCAGTCTCCTCCAACTCCTTTGAGTCCTGGGTGAGCTGCATTGACTGTAGTTAGGTTAGAAACTGCAGTCATTCACTGTGAGATACACAGGCATCACTGACCTAACGATTAGTGTGAATTCCCTTGAGATTGTTGAAGCTTGCTTTCTCCCTTCCATTAAAATTGACTTACTGTTGACGAGTTTGTACAAAGCAAAGGGTTAGTATATTGCATTTAAGAGCTGGCTACCAAAGCCCGTTGGGGAACATTGAATGCTTGTCTTTGTCTCCTGTTAACTCAACTGGAAATCTGCAGCAAGCTGTACCTTCTGGGCTGCATTAGGAGGAGTGTTGTCAGTGGGTCAAGGGAGGTGATCCTTCTCCCCTGCTCTGTGCTACTGAGAAACACCTGGAAAGCTGGGCCTACTTCTGGAGTTTCCATTACATGGGCAGACTAGAATGAGTCCAACAAAGTCTGCAAAGTCTTTGAGTATATGATATGTGAGGAGAGGTTGAGAGAGCTGGGGCTCTTCATGTTGCAGAATGGAAGACTGAGGGGAATCCCACCCATGTGTACAAATATTGGGGGTCGGGGGAAGTAATGAAGATGGAGCCAGATTCTCTTCTAAGTGGTGCCCAGTCACTGGACGTTGGGCACAAACTGAAGTACAGAAAATTTCACTGAAAGTGATCAAACACTGCAACAGCTTGCCCCGAGCTGTTGTGAAGCCTCCATCCGTGGCAATATCCAAAGCCCTGAGCACCCTGATCTAGCTGAGACTGCTTCAAGCAGACAGTTTCAACAAAGTGACACCCAGAAGTCCCTTCCAACTCCAATTCTTCTGTGATTCCATGACTTGCCAAGGAATATTATGCTGTGACTCAATATGTTGTGCAAGACTTATTTTTTTGAAAAGTTAGTAGGAGTAATGTGAAAGGTAGTGATGTTTACTTTCAATCCAAAAGCGTGCAAATCTTGGTCTCGAAATTTTTTGGGCAATATTCCCATAACATTTCAGGTTTTCTGTTTAGTTTCAGTTCGTTTTTGTTTTGTTCCTGCACTTATTACAGAGGAAAGACTTGGTCAGGCAGCCGACCTCTGTTCTTCCCAGAAGAACATCAGTCATAATGGAAAGAAAAAAAAACCAGCAATCTTTTTATTCTATTTTTCTAGTCCCTATGAGGATCTAACACTGATAGGAAATAGTGCATGACATGGCTTTGAGGTATGAGATGCAAAGCAGAAATAATGGACTCCTCTGGTTGCACTAAATGAGCAGCCTGCAAATGTTATCTGGCTAAGTGCAAACTAGCCACGGGAGCCAGAGTTGGCATTTAGGGGAGCACAAAAGTCCTCCTTGCTTTCTTCCCATTTTCTGAACTGACACATGACAAGGGACCCAGATTCTGAAGACCAGTACTGATCACAACAGAATGAACCAATCTTCCCTAGCGGTTTGTTGCATCACTTGTAAGTCAGCCTCCCTGTTCTGTATCCTCAGTGTTAAGTGCCAATATCTCCTCCTTTCAAAAATCCGTTAACAGTCCATGAAGACAGTTATTTCTAGAATATATAAACTGCCTGTATAAACATATCCAAGCTACATGTGGTGAGGTGACATTCTTTGTTAATGTGATGCTGTACTCACATGTATGCAGAGAAAATACCTTGTTCATTATTTACTTAGTTCCTTTGGTTTAGTTTAGTTTTCTTTTTTCTTTTTCTCCAGAAAAAAAAAAAAAAGGCTTCTAGAAATAATTAGCAGGACAAAAATTATCAAGGGGGTATGGTAGTTTAAGACGATTTCATGTTGAGTGCCAGTGTAATGGTCAGGGCTGGACTACCTGCCCTGTGAGGAGATGCTGGAGGACCAGGTCTGGTTCACTCTGGAGAGTGGGCAGCTCCTGCTGTACCTCCCAAGCTCCCTCCCTACCAGCAGTATCTTCTGACTCTGTGAATCTAAAATCCTGAGGATGATGAACAAGAAGCCTTTCTGAAAGTGGAAGAAAAAAATCAAACATTTGTGTGGCACTTTAAAATCACAAATCATTTTATTCTACAATAATGATATTGCATAATAAAGCATATTGGAAGAAAAAGGTGGGGTGTGAGGATTTTAAGCAGCATCAGAGGCAAAGAGAGTTTACAAAATTTTTTTAACAAACAGACATCTTTTTACAACTTTTTTTTTTTTAGTCTAGGGATTTCCTGTTCACTTCAGAAAAAGAAAGTTTACTTCAATGATTTGCGTGACTATTGCAAAATCCTTTGTTTTCAATTAACATTCTTTAAAATGAAACAAAAATATCACTTCTACAAATGTTTATAGAAAACAAATAAAAATATATCTGAACACTATTGAAGTAGATACATTATTTTTATTCCAGCATACGCTTATGAATACTTTCAAAATATTTTGCCAGCTTTAGCATGAATTCAGAATTTAAAAAGCATTTGTAAAATTCTTTTCCACTCCCCTCTGTACCACTGCATTTACTCATTCACACTGGTTTTCTGTTTTCCATATGTTATCTCCAAAAAACAGGATTCCACAAAACTACCAATGCAGAAAAGCTTAGGGCAAAGAGGTATTTGACATGCTTTCCTTATTAAAACCTTTTGCTATCCTTCAAATACATAAAACCCAAGCCCAGAAATCAGTCACCAAAACTGTGCATTACTGTTGTGCCTGTTAAAAAAAGCATTCCACCACTGTTTTATTGGTTACCACAATATTTTCTGAATATATAGTCCTAAAGTTAGCACTGATCTGCCTGAGTTTTGTGTTGCATTTTGGCAGGCAGAAGATCCTGGATCCTGACCCATGTCAGTGCAGCATGGCACCTTTCCATTTCACGAGAAAAACAAATGATGTACAGTTTTAATAATTTATTCTCAGGAAATAGAAAGGATGATAAAGCTCCGACTGTCAGACTTCCAGAACTGCACAAGTTTGCTTGCACGTGCCTTGTTTCTGAAAGGAAACCCTTGGCAGGAACATGCAAACTGAGCGTTGGTACATAAGCACAGGCAGTGAGGCAGCCATAGAGTCATCTACATTATAAATCCTGTTGAATGTACACGTAAAGGATAGTTGTCTGTCCAAATTATGTTCACATACTTTTGCATCCTATAAGGTCAGATTCAGATATTTTTCTTTGTTACACAGGTTCTGTAAGTTGTGATGGTACTTGGCTTGTTGGCTCCAGAATGGGAAATAAAAATAAATAGGTACTTGATTTATAGCTGCATTGTTCTTATTAACATAATATGTGCTAAGTGTTTTTGTTTTCCTTAAAATTTGCTGCTATTTTTACAGTTGGTGCTATGGCTGGTAACAGTACCACTCCAGGCAAGGTGCTAGCATTTTTATTAACCTATGATATACACCACCTTCCTTTTCAGGATAAGCCTTTCTGGAAGGCATAGACACAAAGAAAAAAAAATTTACCTTAACCTCATACATTTCCATATTTAGGAAGATATACAAAAAATTGTTAAAAAATGTCATTTACTAAAGGTCATACTCTGTTGTAGTATCTCACAAAATACGCTTATGAGGTTTCTTTTAACCATACTGTAGATAACAATACAACATTGGTGGTCTTTATTGTCTTTTGGGGGAGGGGGAGGCTATTTGCTTGAAAGTGGTTCTAAAAAATAATAATAGGATTATTCTCATCTTTCATTTAGCTTAATAATACACTACATACATTTGTCAATCAAATTAGAATTACTGTCAGACTATAATAATGCATTTTAGTTTAGCCAATATCAGTCAGACCTGATTTATTTGCTTAATACAAATCTAATTGACTTTCAGGCTGCACTTCTCTTTTCAGCTGTTAACCGACCAAGTACATCTTTAATTTCCAAGACCGATGGTTTGGTAGCAGTTGAGAGGAAGAATGATTTGCATAAGGCCCCAGAAGGGTGCCAAAACTCTTCACGCTTTAAACAACAGCCTTTATTATTCTGTAAGTGGATGTGTTGAATTTTCATGCTTTTATTTCCAGTTCAGCCTTGACAGAAAGAATAAAGTAGATTTTGCCAGCACCCCTGCTGTGCCCTGAGGGAGAAATTCAATGTGCCTCATTTGTCTTAATTGGAGAACCGCCCTTAGCACCAGCTTTTTCTATGAATATATTAGCATAACAGACAGAAAAGTCTAAGCCCACTTTTTCGTAGAAGTATATTTTTTTCTTTCTAAGAAAAATAAAAACTGGGAAGAAGAAAAACGCATGCATCATCTCCCAGTCTTCCTACTATTATTGTTGTTGTAAAACACGATATACAGAAAAAATGCATCCAACCTACTTTATCTCCTCAGTGTTGTTAGGAGCTGGGCAGAAAGATGTGTGATAAATATCATCCATGACAGAGAGCTGAAAGCTGCTCTTTATTCTTCATAGTGTACTAATCCTATATATTTGTTCTTTGGCTGGTTGTGACACTTTTTTTTTCTGATAGAGGAGATAGTTTTACAGAGAGACTGATGGGCAGTAACTAGGAATGAATCTGAGAGAAAAAGCCCACAATGTTACAGAAGTGGATTTATTAACACTGAAAAAATACAGTTACCTCTGTCAAAGAAAGTTTTCAAGCCCTATGCCTATTCCTTTCAGAAATATTAAATTCATCTGCATGTTTTTCATTTAATAAAAGAACTCTAAATCTGGACAAACAATCTCGCAGTGTAAATCATTTTTAAATCAGGGCTTTTTCAGTGCCAGATTGAACTAATGAGATAAGGATAGTTTTTAAAGAATAAGAATTTAGTTTATGTGTTCTTATGACTAATATTAATCTTCACATCTTTTACACCAGACATCTATTCCTTGTACATTAAAAAGTGGAAAATAAGTAATTTTTAGCAGAGTGTGATGTACACATATTTCTGGAAATGTGGCTGCATTTTAGAAACTGATGAATCCATATTTAGTCTTCATATTTTTCCCCCGAGGCTCCAATACACTGCATCAGTCACATAACCACTTAAATAGAAGCTTTCCATGGATGTTAGAAGAAAGGCTTGGTTGTTTGAGGTTTTTTTAGGCATCTTGTAGACATTATGAAAAATTAAAATATTCTTTTGGGGCAGGATTTTTTTCAGTCAGCTGGACAAGTTAATAGCTTTGAGGTTTGATTCCAGCAGAAGCTGGGATGGGGTCATTAGCATAGCCCTTGGAGAAACAGCAGACTCTTAATTCTGATATTTACTCTTGCCTGTTCTCTGTGGTAATTTATCAAAGCCAGCCAGCACTGTAACATTAGAAGTCTTTCACACCTCTTCCTCCTCCTATTACTCATTACTGAACCATTTTTCTCTCACATGCATACCCTCCCAGAAACATGTTCAGATACTCTTGGCCAGGCTCTTTTTATGTCTTGAGGAGTTGTAACATAAGACCTTTTTGCTTTCTTGTACAAATGGATCGACAGAATAATTATTTATCATGAATATTTCTGCAAGTAAGTGGGCATCCTACTCAGAGTGGTTTCATTTGCATTAGAAAAAATGGTGATATTTTACAGTAGTTTACCTGATAATCTAAACTGTTTGGCTGAGCAACAAATCCAACAAATCAGAAAGACAAGCTTGCACTCATCACTCCTCTTCAGTTGCTCTATCTCTGCCTCTAGAATTCTTTGCCATAGTTTCCAGCTGGAAGCTCTTCAGACCTGCCTGTATTAGAAGGGTTGCCTTCCCAGGATAGACCTAATAGAGTAATTAAGGGGAAGACTCTCTTTGTCTGTGCATTGCCAGGAAACTCCCCAAGGTATTAAATTCTAACATGGTTTGTTTGCTAGGAAGGAATATAACAACTATTAAGGCCACATAAAAGAGTTGACAGTAATACATGGCACTTTTTGAAGTAATGAGGTGGAGGAAAATGCCTTATCTCCATGCTACACTTCATAAATTTCCTGGTTTAAACAATTTGCAACAGTTTGCGTGGAAACAAAATGGTAATCTAGGTAGCAGGACACATTGCGGGGTTATATAATTGTTATTTGTTATTGTGTTAGGAAGATTCTATGAATAGCACTTTTTTGATGGATCAAGGCATCCTCTAATTTTTCACAGCACTATACCCTCTTCCAATGTAGAACAAAACAGATGGTCGCAAACCAAGGAACGTATGCTTTAAATAACTCTCTGCTGATTATTTGCATGTGTACCAGGCGACACATTCACAACAAACCATTGTCCTGTCATGTCCTTTTGGCTTTTGAAATGTTTTTCTTTTCTATAATTTTATATAATGACATGACCTCCAGTGAGTTGGATCTGTTGTCAGACAGGTCCTGGAGAGTAGTGCTAGGTCCTTCCACTTGCAAGCCTCTGGATGACTAGTTCCTAGTCTAAAGACTTGGCTGACATATTTATCCATCATGTCCCCATGATCAGAAGATGGCTACATTTTCCTTCTTTCTCCTTGAGAAAAACAAAGTGACCTGCTGTAAGACTCCTTGGGAGGTTGTCGCTCCATGACATATTTGAAAAGCTTTCTCGGGTGGAATAGGCACAGGGATCCATACAAAGTGGGACCAGCTGGGGTATGGTTATCCTCTTTCCGTAAGTGGCAAATACACTATATACTACTACATGGACTTATGTGGGAAAATAAGCGGCATTTGAGGGAGATAAGAAAATATCAACAGCTGGCTGATAAGAGGGAGTATATACAGAGTTAACAAATATCTCCTCTTATGAGTAATCCTCTTCCTGGAAACCGTAAGCTCCACTTAATACTAATGGGTTCAGTGTTGAAGTTAGGTTCTATTTATGTTTATCTGCACCAACACTCAGCGGGATGCACAACTGGAAAAAGGATATGAACATGTATTCAGTCAAATTTTTTCTCTCCTAATTCAATAAGGTACCCACTCTAAAAAATAGCCCTCTGGTAAGTTTGACTGTGCATAAGTACCTAATAATCTGCTTCCAGTTATACCTCTCCATTTTTGAACTTTTGTGCATTCATGAGACCGTCTGCATGTGCAGTGGCTTTATACATTCTCTATTCATTATAGAAAATGAATAAAAGTCCCATTTGTGATGTTCACAAGGCTGTCCCACATTGCTAGTCATTAAGTCCAGCATTACACTCCCAGAGCATCGAAGGAAGTAAGGATATCTTATGTGTTCCAATGGGTGCACAACCAAAAAGAGGCATTCACATCTTAAATACAGAAACTGTAACCATTCATATGTAACATAAATAATGTTCTTTTCCAGAAGTATGGTTTTCAAGTCATAGCTCGCTGAGGGTAAGATGGTGTCATTCTCACTGTTCATGAATAGAGCAGTGTGCAAATCCACAAGCCACATACCTTATGTGTAGCATCTGTGTCTTAAAAAAAGTTCTCTCAGTCTCCATGCCACACAAGGGTTACCATGGTAAGTACTTATTGCTATTCAAACTGCTGAGTAAATAGGCAAATCAAATGCATGCAGCTTTCTGCCATATTCTAAGCTGTCTATTCCACAGAACTGTAGTTAATTGAACGTGAGCTTTTATGAAACTGTCTGAAATATTTGCAGAAATCCCATTTTAATCCCATTTTATATCCGTTTTCAGTGATGCTGGGTTTGGAGTTTGTGCTTTTTTGGAAGTAGTACACATTTCAATAGAAGCAAACAAAGAGTTGTAATGTACAGCCCTGCTGACTCTGTGGTGATGAAGTATATAAATAAATCCTAACTGGAGAGAGAAAAAAAAGAAAAAAAGCCCTTTCCAAATATTTTTGAAGGATTAAAGGCTAGAACATTTGCATTGGCATGTGCATAACCTAATTAACTCCTGTGAACAGATTCCTCATGTTCAAAGAATGATTTAGTGGAGAAAAGGTTATGCTTTCTTTAATATTGTTTTCATTATTCAAGACCTGGAGTGATTTGAGTTCCCACCTGATGTCTGGTTTCTCAATGCAGCACATATAGAATACTGAAATGAAAACTTAGTATAAAACTAGTTTTTAAACACTGATTGAATTACATGAAGGAAACTACAGACATTGTATACTCTTCATTTATTAATGGAATTACAGGAGTATGAATAAATAAGGGTGCTACACAGTAGACTCCAAAGACAGTTCTCTGCAGATGTGTCCTGTAAAAGAAAATTACTGTCCTTTTCAGAAAGGATCTGAAACTCAGAGCCCACTATAGTGACTCCTGTGCTCAGCTTTCTCACAGATACTTAATCTAGCAAGTTACTGGCCTGCCTGAAAGCCATCAAAAGACATTTGTCACTAGATCAAAATCAAATAGGTATCCTGGCTGTTAAGAAGGGCTTTGTTGTACTAAATGATTGTACCATTTTAGAATGTGATGCAAGATTAATGATGACACCAGTTGTCCAATTTTCACCCTTGGGGCAGTATTACAAAGATGTGCCCTTTCCGTGCACCTGATGTTATGCATATCAAATGCTTCGTTCCTTCTGTGGTAAGTCTTAGTTATAGTCCACGTTTCCTGCTCCCCCTCCACAGAAGATTAACACAGTGTGGGTGTAATTTATCTTGGGGAGAGGATTGCTGAATAGAAGTACACTTGCTGATGTTATATTATATGGGTTAATCACCTAATCACAGAGAACACTTAATAAGTGCATGTCTCTGACAGAATGAAGCCTCTGGCATATATTTTTGAGCCAAAGCAAATGAACTGTTCTTTCCCATCATCATTCTTTAGATGTAAAAGCTATCAGTGAGAAACCTGCCTTCAATTAGCCACATATTCTTTGACCTAATCCAAAACCCTTACCTCTTGTCTTTATTTTGTGGTGTCCTATTACTAAGTGTAAGCATAATTTCACAAGAAAATTCAGAAAATAAGGCTTTGTGAGAGCATTTTCCCTCATTCATACATTAGAAGACTGATGAATAAACAGCACAGTTGGCACCATTCAGTCTCCATGCAGCATTTTTCTACCAGATTGTATGCTGAGCCTCTCTCCAGTGTTTCCATTTGCCCTGATAATGACTTTACATTCAACTTCCAGCTTCATGATTTTCTTTTCACACAGTACTGAGCTGCTTGCTCTCTCCTGCTGCTCGTGTCAGAGGCAGTTGAACTTGGAGGTCAGCGTGAAGAGAAAAGAGCAATATAATTGCATACCACAGAGGCCAGATGTTTAGCAAAATCATGGGGAATCTTGTCAGAGAGCACCACTGAAGTTCCTGGGAGATTCACCACTTTCCCAAAGGAAACTGGAAAATTATATTCCAAAAGACAGCTGTTCCTTAGTAGTAACACACCAATAGAAATAAAAAGTGCCTATTTTTGCTCTTTATTCTCCTTTCACCTTCTTAATTTCTTTCTATTTCTTCCCCATCCACCTATAGTGTAAATTATAACTGGAAAGTTAGTAAATGTTCTTAATCTATGGAATGGTTTATTTTCTCTTTTTAGTTTTGAAACGTTTATGAATAACTTCTTAGACATTTATTACATAAAATGCAGGAAGTATGGCAACAGCTTCTCTTCTAGGAGTAATCCTTCAGTTATTTTATACAAAAAGTGTAATATCTTTTCTTCAATATTATGCTGGTGCATGATACAGTACCTAACAGAACTTGTAAATTCTGAATGTGAAAAAACTTCATGAAATATGAGGCTGGACACTAACTTTTTGAAAATCTGAACATTTTATCATGTTAAGAGAAGCAGTATATCTAAGAATAAAAATGTGGGTGAGTAAATCCCAGTTAACAACAGAGGAGAAATTACCGAACTTATGACATCATAGAAAATAATTTATATCACATGCAATTTTTAAGACATTAGAACCAGATATATAATCTATATGTATATTTATATACATATCTATATCTATCTATCCATCTACCTATCTATATCATATACATCTATATCATCTGCATCTAAATCTATATCTTTATCATCTGTTGTCCCCATACTTGCCCCTTCAAAGTGCACTTTTCAGAAAGAAAGTACTCCCTTTTGTAATTTTACAGACTCAGATTTAAAACAGCTGCTAAAGTGCAAAGCCCAACGTCAATACACACATTTAGTACTCTGTTAGTTGAACTGACCAAGTTCAACTTGTAAGACGGGAATTACAGTCTAGTAAGCACCACCTCCATTGTTACAAAGGTAGAAATTAGGGAACAAGAGGAACAAATTTCTGGTGCTAACTAGCTAGCTTATTTTTAGGGTAGATACTGAAAGCAACTGAATTAATTTAGGCAATATAGAAACTGGTATTTTTCCTGTCTTTCCCATGAGAGTTTTCTTTTCCCAGTGAGAGTTTCCTACTTTTCTGTCTCATTCAAGGTTTAATCTAATATGCAAAATTTAAAAAACTGGTGTAAGAGGATAGGGTTAATTGCTGGAAACACAAAATTGTATTAAGACTAACAACTTCCTATAAATCTTTCAGTGTTTTTGCAGTAGGATGGTTTTTGTCAGAAGGTGGGGTAGGTAGTGGGGATATCCTCTCTATCCACATGATTGCCATAGCTGTGGTAATCTGAAGAGGAATTGGCTTTTCCAGATAACTTTAGTATCTTATAATCTTCCACCATCATGCTTGTGAAATCTTTCTGTGGGAGAAACTTGGAGGATAAAATTCCTGTGGACACCCTCTTCTAATGGTAAATTACAACTAGATGAAATTGTCTTAAGTAGATGGATATGATAAAACCAGTATCTGAAAAATTTTGTATTTCATAGTAGGATATCGTAGTATCATAGAGTACCAGGTTGGAAGGGACCTCAGAGGTCATCTGGCTCAACTTTTCATGGGAAAAGTATGGTCTACACATGATGGCCCAGCACCGTGTCCAGCCAAATCTTAAAAGTTGTGAGGACTCCACCAGTTCCTCGGGGAGAATGTTCTAATGGCTGATTGTCACTGTTGTGAAAAATTTTTCTCTTGTATTGTCATGGTTCAGTCCTACTGCCCGAGCTGACAACAGAGAACCACACAGTCTCCAGCTCACTCCTCCTCCCACCCCCATCTCCACAGAGATGTGGAGGGAGAAAACTCAAGCAAAAACACTCAACGATTGAGATTAAGGACAGGGAGAGTAATAATCTACCACTAAAATGATAGGTAAAGAACCACAGCAGCTTGGGGAGAAAACAAATATTTAATTCACCACCACTATTTACAAAGTAGGATAGTGAGATGAATATATCAATAAACACAACCTAATCCTAAACAGACTTTCCTCCCACCCATCCCATCTTCCTAGCTACCTCTTACCCCGCATCAGTGCAAGGGGGCTAGAGGTGGGGGGTTTGGTCCATCTGGCCACTACTCACCGTCCATGGCATCTCCTCCTTGAGAAAGAGGGCTCCTTCATACCACATGGTGTCCACCTCTTCAGAGGCAATCCTCTTCCTCTTTATGAGTCCATTGGTTCCATGGATTGCTTCGGATGCAGCCCTCGCTGATGCTCAGGCTCTCTCCCTTCTCATGTGAGGCTCTTCACATACCAATGCATCCTGGACATTCTCACTGCCGTCAATCCCCTCAACTGGCAGGCAGTCATCTTCCTGCCATCTCAACCACCACAGGGCTCCAGGGAAAGATTCTGCTCCAGTGGCCTTCTCCTTGTCCTCTGAGACCCTTCGCCCCCTCTTTTTCTCTCAGGATCATGTTCCTTTATTCTCCTCTCACCTTCCCCTCCTCCAACAGAAAAAATCCCCAACACAAAAGCAGGACAGAACAAGAAGAGATGAAGCCAAAACAGAAAGAGAAAAATTGGGTGTCCTCTTAAATACCTTGATGGCAGAGACACTGATTGACCTGGCCCTGGCCAGAGGCGGGCCCAGCTCCTACCTGGGAAGGTTTCAAAGTTTTGCAGGAGTCATCCCACACAGCTTTACCCTTGCTTCTCGAAAGCCCTGCCAGACTCAAATCCATGACATGTGTCCAATCAGAATCTCCCCAGGGGTAACTTGTACTTATTACTCCTTGTCTTTTCCATGTGATTTGTAGTAAAAAGGAAGTCTTCATTTTCTTTGTGGCCACCTTTTAAATACTGGAACATTGTGATAAGGTCTCCCCTAGACCTTCTTTTCTCAAGGCTGAACACACCCAGCTCTCTAAGCCTTGCCTCCTTTGGCAGGCTTCCCAGTCCTTTGATCATCTTTGTGGTCCCTCTTTGTACCCTACCCAGCCTGTCAACGTCTTTTTCCAAAGCAGGGGTCAAAACTGAACACAGCGTTCCAGGTGTGGCGTGGCAAGCTCTGAGTGGGAAAATAACTTTTTTTTCTCTGCAGGTGATGGCCTTGTTGATGCAACACAGCATCTCATTGTCTTCCTTTGCCACAGCAGCAGCATAATGTTCACTCTTGTGGAGCCTCTTTTCCACCAGGATACCTACATACTGATCTCCAGTCAGGTAGATCTCAGCCTGTGCAGCACTCCTGGGTTGTTTCCCTCTCTGCAAGACCTTACAGTTGTCCTTGCTGAACATCATAATGTTCCTGTGAGCGCACTTTTCCTGTCTATGAAGGTCTGCTTGCAGGCTGGCTCTCCCTTCGGAAGTGTCGGCTTCCTCACTAAGTGTGGTGTCAACCGCAACCTTCATCAGAGTGCACTTGATCCCATCATCCAGATCATGTATAAAGATATGAAACAGCACTGGGCCCAGTATTGATCCCTGGGAGATCCCATTTGTAGCAGGTTGTCGGTTTGAACAGGAGATGTTTACCAACATCCTCTGGGAGTGGCCCGTCAGCTAGTTCCTCAACCAATTCACAGACCACTTGCCTAGACCATAATGTGTCCTTTCTCTAGGAGAAGGCTGTGGGGAATTGTATCGAAAGCCTTGGAGAAATCCAGGTAAACAGTGTCCACTGCTTTCCTTCCATCAATCGAGCAAGTTACTTTATCTTAAAGGGCAATCACACTTGTCAAGAACGATTTTCCTTGGTGAATCTGTCCTAGATTTTCCCAATCACAAGCTTCATTTGACTTGTGATAGGCCCCAAGAGGATTAATTCTGTAACTTTCCCAGGGATCAAAGTAAAACTGGTTGGTCTATAATTTCCTGGGTCCTTCTTTTAGATGGAGGTGACATTGGCCTTCTTCCAGTTGTCCAGGATGTCCAATTCTCATGACTTCTCAAATGCTATGGATAGCAGTCTCCAAATATCAGCCATCTCACAACACACTTGGGTGCATAACATATTTCTTTCAAACTGTAGTCTCCTGACCAAGCAAAACATCTTTATAGAGGCCTCTCTTCCGAAATAATTCTAAAACTGATATCATAGAATCATAGAATGGCCTAAGCTGGAAGGGACCTTGGAGATCATTTTAATCCAGCCTCCCTGCCACCAGGGACGCCACCTGTCGACTAGATCAGGCAACACATGGGGACCGAACGGGAATCAAACCTGCGACCTTAGCGTTGTTAGTGCTATGTTCAACTGAGTGATCTAACTGGCCCCCTAATCTCTTAGAAGTCTTCAGTCAGGCTTTTGCTCCCATCTTTAGAAATTAATTAAAACTAAATTTCTTATTTGCTCTGGCAAATGGTTCATTAGAACATCTGAGGAGTTAGTTCATTGTGCAGAAACTAACTGAAAGAATACGAAACTAAGAAGTTTCTCTGTTTTGAACAACATAACACATTGAGGGAAGTGTTGATTTTCCTGAAGACTTATGCCAGGAATTTCTTGTATCAGTATAAAAGCTGTTGTAGAAGAAAAGAACACTGCAGAGAGATATCTATGAGAACTCAGGTGTCTTTCTTGATGCTATTGAATGTGAAACCATTTTATCTTTCTGACCCCAACACTCAGATCAAGTAAATTCAGCTTTACATTGTTGATTCTAGTACCAAAATAATCAGTGGCAATCTCATCTCTGTAACAACTTATTCTGTCAAGCTCAATTTGTTAATTTCAAAGGGAGATGTAACCAAACCATGTTATCCACCCTACAAACCATTCTTCGCCAAGGTGTGGAATGTGTACTAGCAGCACAATAGTGTCTACTGCATATGTAGCTCTTTGCATTAAAATGTCCTCATAATAGTCTTTGTCTCTGATGTTTGGTTACCTTAAAAAGCTACTGGCAACATTATGTTCTTCCTCAGTTTTCAGCTGATAAGTTGGGCAGTTCTGCCTTCAGTGATTCTGAGTATGGAAGGATGTATCATTAGATTTTCTATGTAATATCAATATGACAAGGCTTTTCAAATCAGTGTGGCCCCTACATAATTTAATATAATTTAAGTCTCTCATTTCCCACCTTGTAATTAGAATATATTCAATTGTTTCAGTGATCCTGAATATGAAAGTGCACAGCCACTAAAGTATTTCTCACCCTAATGTTATCAAGTCTGGAATATTTTAGCAGAAAAGAAGACCTAAATGCAAATTTCCATTCTCTTTGTATAACATTTATGCAGTAAAGAATGAGCTGAGTACATGATTTTTCATTTCTGGATAACTAGGAATAGTAATGCATGAGCTGCAGAAGAGAGCATTAATCTCTCAACTTGCTAAGAAATGAAATGTTCTCTCAGCACCAAGTTTGGTTTTTTTTTTCACTTACTAACTTTCTTCATCAAAACAGAAAATTAAGATAACACTTCTGTTTAGATTAGAGCAAAGCTGTAATCTCTCATACAGTGATTTAGATATCGTGTTTGAAGCATGAAGTTCTTACGTATTATTCCTTTCCTCTCATGAATAAGTAATTCTAAATTATTTTGAAGTTCCAGAGGGCTAGAATTGGTCAAGAGGAAGAGGAAGGCTCTGAGAGTCTTTTACATTAATTTTATTATGTCACATTAGGGATAATTTCCAAACAGGGTGATATTTCCCCAATTTTTTTTTAATTTTATTTTAAATTCAGGTTTGCAACAACAGCTGTGGCATGAATACACACACACACATGTCTGAGTTCACTTGACTGAGCCTGAGGGTACACATTCCTATGACAAAAACAGTGTTGGGTTAGATCAGCTTCCTCACTCTCCAGCTCTAATATTCACAGGGAATAAAATTCTCCTCTGTTTAGTGGTTCTGTGTCATCTTTTTGACACTATTTAGCACCACTTCTGCCTTCCTCTAAGGATCTAATTGGAACGTGAGAGATGCGACGACCTTGAGTAACTTTCTTGCACAGAAGGATGAAATTCACTCCGGAATAATAATTAGTTGCGCTTAATATGGGGACTTTTTAAACAAGAGCCATGAGTTCAATGGATTTTTATGAGCTCTCTGTAATGTTAACATGTAATCCTGTCAAGTGTTGACACCAGGATCCGAATGAGTTGTGGAATTTTACATCAGTTTTGAATCAGGACTGATACCACATATATATGATGATGAAGAAGTAATGAATCTCTCATCTGATGATATCATGACATATTTTATCTTATGAATCACTTTTGTTAAGTTGCAGAAATTTAAGACATCACAGACACTCTCTAAATGGCACATTCTGTACCTCTTGCATAGTTCAACTGTAAAAACTCAGAGTGGCATCTCCTGTTTAATTTTCTACTCAGTTACTCGGAGACAGCTCCAGAAATTTCAGTGAAGTTTAGAATGCGCAATAACAGTTTTGGAAATCTTGCCAGTTAAGATTTCTCAAATATCATTGCAAACACAGAAACTGGTCTTTTTTCACAGAAAGAATTGTAGAACTGTTCATGTGCACATGAAATGCTCATGTGTGGCTCAGTGACCCTCAGCAGAAAAATCAAGGCCTTACAGAAACTGTGCCTTCTATCACATAGTTCTGCCTTTAAAATAGAATTAGCCTTTCCAAAAGATCACTGTGAAAAGACATGACATTTGACAAATATTGTAGAATATCATATAAAGAGTAGAATACAGAATAGTATGTGCAAAAGAAAGCAATTCTCCAAAGTGAAAAACATCTAGGAACTGTTATGTGAAAAGGAGAAACAGCAAATTTGTCAGGCTGCTAATGCTTCTTCATATACACGATGCTACTGCCTTGCTTTTCCACTTACCTTTTTTTCTTCAGGCTTCAAGTACTAATAAGACATTGTAGGTGTCTTCTTCAACATCCACAGTGGTATCACCACCTTTAAGATGCATAGTGCTTTAAGGATGTCTGCTTTTGCCAGAGAAGAGCAAGATATTGAGCAGGATCTTGCCTAACAATAGTAGATTTAATCATGGAAACTTGCGTCCAACATTACTAAAATAGATGAAATTCCAGTGTTATGGCTGTCTCAATGTTACTTGTGACACTTTCAAAAATGTGCATGTAGGTGTAGGTCTGGAAATCTCTTCTGCTTCTGGATAAAGAAAGATACCAACACTTTTGCCTCTGAGAATTGAATGAATACATCTTCTTCTGACTGAAAGTACCTTAACCATGCTACGAAACTTTCTTCAGGATATGTTCTAAATCCCACCAAAATGAGAGAGTCTTTCCATTGATTTCTTAAGATTTTACCCTAGTCTTCAAAGGCTGAAGAACAGAGCACTATGGAAGAAGAGAGGCAGGTGTAAATTAGCACATTCTTCTCTAAGGTCTTTCAAAAAAATTCTCCACATATTTTTCAGCCGGTGAAAACACCCATTCAGATTCTCATACACCTATGAATTGTTTGATGTTTTGTTAGAAATTACCCTGGGTGATCAACAACAGCAGATTCACTGATCAGTTGCATGATGCTGGTGAATTCCTGTAGAGTTAGATGATTCATTGCTTTTATGGATGCTATTTTATGTGTTGTCATTTGTCTTTGAATAGCTACTCCTTCTGCGGGAAACAAATTTTCGTGTGTCTCTTTTATGCTTCTTAATGTCTTCACTTTCTAGAAAATCAGCAAGTATGTAGGGGTGGTATCACTCATTTATTTGCATTTTTTCTTCTCGTTATTGTTTATTTGCTGGGTGGTATAAACGTAGCACATACTTAGGGATCTCTTTATAGCTCATGACTGTGATGTGACAGTATTGTCATGGTGAATCAAATTAACAAAAATAGAAAGGCTTATACTTTTCTAAGGGATGTGAACATTAGGAGATTTTGAAGAAAATTGAATCAATTTTATAAGAAATATTTAGTTCTTAAATGAATTTCAGACCATCTAGAAGATGATCTTTACAGCTCTTATCCACAATGTGCTTTGCTCTCCCATTTTGGCAGTAATTGAAAATGAGTCGGCTCCTACATTCGTATACGATGATTTCTGCTCTCTCTTCTTTCCCAAACAGAATTTTATCATCTTGTACCTAAGAAAAATTTCCTGTTTGTCAAAATGATAAGGATCTTATAAACACTTCTGTTTTACTACCAGGTGTTGAAAACGATTATTTTCTACAGATCTTACATGTAAAACTGTTGTAAGTCTGGTGACTCAGTCCTTCTGGAAGACAGAATTCTCCTTTTCTTTTCCAGCTCTTCTTTATTTTGATACAGTGTTTACTACTGTACTGAAAATATTCACTGGCAACAAATCTTGCCCAAGTATATTAATAGTTGAATTTTAATTTGCAATAGTGAGAATGTTTTGCAATTTTAATATTTTAGCTGTTTTATTTTGTATTCTTGGGGTATTTTCTTGAGAAATGGTGAGGAGTGTAGCATGTCGTGCTGGTTTGTTAACACCACAGTTGTGAAAGGTAGAGGGCTATGTCATGTGAAAGATGTAAGTGGCTATAGGACAGTTTTGGTTCAGAAAGGCCTTCTAAGCAAAGCCAAGAAAGGAAGACATAACTTCAATTAGCCCCAGAATAGAGCAGCTTGGGAGAGCAGAGGGAATTGATTTCCTAACTCATAACCTAAAACACATGACAAGGTAAAACACTCTACTGGGGGTTCCTGGGGGTATGTAGGGGTAAAAAAGGGATAAAAAGGAGTTAAGGTTGATTTTCAGTGACGAAAAATTCTTATTCATACTATGCAGAGAAAATATATTAGAAGGAACCTTTAACACAAAGGAAGATGTCAGCAATCAAATAGCAAATTAATTGTGATATTTATGTATAAATTTGTACTTTCATATGGATAAATAAATAGACATATTTCATAGGCATATCATATGCATCTTTGTACACGATGTCTATCTGCAGTTATGACCATCTAGAAATCTCAAAGTATTGTGCAAATGTTAACTGATGAATCCTTGGTGTAATCCTTTAGAAACATCTAACCAACAAGGAAATTAAGCTACAGAAAGTTTAACAATCTTCTCCAAATCAAGTCAACTGTGCTTATTCCTTCTTATTACTAAACATAACAAAGCTATTGTAATCCATTGCTGGTGAAGAATTGTGTTGCAGGAACAAAAGAAAAAGGCAAAGCTGCATCAGGACGGGAATGCCCACAGAACAAAAGCATTGTTCTAAGTTAGTTTTAGGAGTGGAAAATAAAGCTATCAGAGATGTTTTGAATAGAAATTACTTAGGCTTCCAGAAAAAAAAGAAAAAAAAAAGAGGGAAAAAAGAAAAGGAGTCTTTACATTCAATATGCACACTTTATCTTTACTTTCTTTTGACCTAGCCACAGTTTTTAAATGTCACGGTGAGTTAACTCCTTGACATGTGCATCCAAAATGCTCAGGAGGAATGATATCACAGCAAAAGGTGGCATTGGGCTTTTTTATTCACCTCCTTATCTGTGTCAACTGTTGTACAAAAAGTGGGGCACAAAAGTGAGGCATCTACAGTGGTAAGGGTGAACTGGATCCAAGGTTGGAATTTTTTGGTTTTGAAATAGTAATTACAATGATAAAGGAAAATCACAGTGCTTTATTTGCTAAAGCTTAGCTGTGTTTTGATGAGCGCTGTTGAACACCTTCCATTTCTAAGCACTGTGAGAGAAAATTTTGTTGCTATGAACTTGCTCACACCTTTACATGGAGGGAATAGCAGGATGAGATTGGAGATAAGTGTGTTGGACTTGCTCCCTTACAAGGTGTATGTAGAACACGTAGAAAGTTTACAGCTATATCTTTGCCAGGGAACCCAAATTAGTTCAATCCAGTCTAGCTGTAGGCAGCCCCACTTCCAGGTGAATGTGCTCTTTATTTGTGCTGTGATGACACTGGAAAATTCATCATGCTGTTCTTTTTTTTCCGAGATAAATGGAGCTATACTATAATTTCCTGATCTGTGAAAGAGTGGGAGGAACGGGGAATTATGTGCATCCTCAGTGAGGTAAATCTGAACTGAATTTATCAACAAACTTGTGTGAGATTTTTGTGTGCATGTAAGAGGAACAGAGGAAGGTTTGTGATTTGCTCTGCAATGGAATTGGAGCTGTTTTAAAAATTAATTTAAAACCCAAGTTTCTCTGTTTAAAGATCTTCTTAAGATGGTAACTGATTGGCATATGTTTTCCAAATCTTTTGTCTTTTATTTCCCCAATTTCTTTCTAAATTGACCAATTGGACTCTAAATTGAAAAGTTTGGCTTCTTAGTCTATTTACGTCTTTATCTTTCTGTGGGCATAGATCTAGCCACATGGAATAAACTCCCTACTATACCTTTCTTTCATCTGATCTGTATCTGAAATAGTGAAGTAGACTGATTCTGCTTTCTTCTATGGTCTGTCAGGAATTTCACAGTGATCCCTTCTGCTTCTCCGTGCAGAAACAGAGCCAGATTATCTCACAATCAGGAGATCCTACAAAATGTGTTTATTACTTTCTGACCGGGTATGGATTTTGTCTTTCCAGATTGTGTTATTTTTGACCATTTCTGTCTTTCTTTCCATTTCTAGCAATAATATTTCCAGTTTTATTATTATTGCTTTTTTCATACTTACACATGATGCTTTATTATGTATTCACATATCATTCACTTTCTAAGATATTGTGCTACTGTCTCTGAACTTTCATGTCCCAATTCTAAAAGAGATTTGTGCTTGTTTGGATTTAAGTCACATGAGACAGTTTAGTACTATAGAGTAAATCAGGATGGGAAGGACCTCAGGAAATCTCTGGTCCCATGCGATGTTCACAGTAGGGACAGCTCTGAGGTCAGGGCAGCGTGTTCACGGCTTCATCTAATCAGGGTTTGAAACCCTCCAAGGATGGAGACAGCACAGTCTCAAAACCTGACAGCACATAAAGCAAATCAAATACATACAGTTTTTCAAGACTAGAGTTTTAGACAGAGGTGCATGACATTTTGGGATGCCATATAGTAAATACTACCAAACAAAATCACGTTTGAAAGTTGTCTCTAGGAAATGCTCAAAACCCACAGAATCTGTGTATGCGTATCAATGGTTGAAAACTGATCAAGCTACCTAATTTTCAGTGAAAAGAGCTCATATAAAAACAACTTCTTTGCAACACATTCTTGTAAGACATCCCTTTTTTTTCCATACTGCTGTCTCTCTGAGGCAGTTAAAGTTATCTGATATCTCACTACCATTGCAATGGGCAGGCCGTCCTCCCACTCTTCTTTCATTTCCTTTCATTTC
>NW_009695197.1:764-21348 GCF_000703405.1 Apaloderma vittatum | reverse complement strand
TACATCTGGCCATGTAATCCCAACACCCCTCACATACCCACTCCAGGACCTCCCAATAAGCTAATTTAACTAATGATATATTCTTTCACCCCCACTGGGTCAGTTTTCTGCAGATTTAGTTAACTGAACTTGTTAATGCATATGGCCAGCAAAAGAAGAGGGTATTCAGAGCATGAGGCTGCTCATTTGCAGAATACCATGACATGAGATTGCTCAACTAGTGTCATTCTGCACCTCTATAATCCTTCTTTTTTAAATAAGATTTTAATAATACTTTATATATAATTACAAATATCATTTAAATAGATTAAATGGTAAAAATCTGCAAATTTTCATTTTGAATCAAGCAACACTGACAGTTTGATTTCCAGTAAAATTTGGATTATTTTGGATTATTTTTGCTGTTTTAAGAAAGTCACAGGTATGTATGCATTCATACACACACACACTTACACAGAAAAATGCATGCATACATCATCAGTGGAATTTTCCAACTATGCTGATGTCTTGGTTATGCCCTGATCCACCTCTATGGAGTGTTTGTAGCATGAACTATGGTGTGTGTCATGGAAATCTACAAACACCTTAAAATATCATTGACTGATAGAACTTGCAATCTAAAGTTAATTCAGTAAAACATGCAGAGTTATTATCGTATTAAAATATGTTGACTATAAACTATTGGGGGAATCTTACCATATGTTGTACACAGATTGCAGAAAAATTATTTAGCAATTCTGAAGACTAACTCCATAATTAAGGTCTAGTATAATTAAAAATGTTCATGGCACAGAGCTAAGATTGTGCATTTTGATTATTGAGTACTTAACCATGGTACAATAATATTCTTTTAAATATAGATTTTTTTTGTGACATAAAAAGAAAATCTTCAATGCTGCAAAATTATTAGCTTGAAGAGTTATCAATTGTGAGATATGTGCTCTTAGTTAAAAGCTGTATTCGGACTGAAAAGCTAAATAAAGAGAGATCTTCAGGTCAAAATCAGAAATAGAGCAGAAAAAATGTCAGCTAGAAATGTTTCTGTGTTTTTTACTCTCTCCTGCTCCCTCACTTGAATCATGAACTTTGCTTCCTCTCTATCAAGAAACAGAAGCATAGAAACTCAAAATTTAAAAAAAAAGGAATTTAAAAGCAAGAGAGCATGTGTTACTACTGAAATGCTTCAGGCCTGCTTAAGATAAGTTGTCCAAACCACCTCCAAAATTATCATCGATGGGAAGGTAATTAATGAATTATAAAATACTTCTACTCCATTTGGTGATTCCAACTGCAGGCAGTTCACTGCAATTTTTTTTAAGTCCAGTGAAAAACTTATTTAAGCATGGTTTTAACTAGATCATTAATTGTAATTTGTTTCATTGTTTTTGAAGACTGCTCTTGTACAATATCATTAAGGGTTAGAGAGAAAAATAAAATGTTTGATTACCTAACTGACGGTGGGAAAATATGTTTAAAGTTTTCCATATTTTTTTAGATTTCAGTCCATTTCCAATCAAGCGTGGAAATATCAATAGAAATGTTTACCTCTTCTCTTGTCATCTAGTATTCTTTTCCCACATTTAAAGATACTAATTGAGAGATATCAGAAAATTGAAGATTACTGTCTGATTATCCTCTTCTGTCATTATTCCCCATACTTGATCAAAAATAAGGCCTTTCCATGACAATGCATAATGAAATTATAGCAAGGACAGAAATTAATTTCATGAACAGCCGGTATGCCAGATTTATCCATTTTTCTCTCGTTTGTTTATTTCCTTGAGCCAGGGGGAAAGCAGACGTTTGAAACAAGGTCATACAGCTAGGAAGCCAGCAACAGTGCTAGGACCAGTAGACCACAAGATCCAATCAACACCCTCAAATATATGCGTGCATTTATCAAATTCAACCTGATCTAAGGCAGGACCAGATGAACAGCAGCACCCACCAGGACAGCCCAGGAAAGTAATCTTTGTCCAGGCTATGTTACAGGGCAGGAGCCTGCTGCTGGACTGCCTTCCCACTGAACTCTGCTATGCGTTAGTTTGGCCAGGGTGAGTGGTCAACACGTGCTCCTGGTGACCTGCAGCACTCCAGGGGACCCAGCAGTCCACATCAGCTGCAGATCTGGCCTGGCATTATTAAGAGAGATGGGTGGGCCAAGTACACATTTTTTCTCATTTGAGTTGGAGACATATTCACAGGTCTATTTGCAAGCATGACTGGCACAGGCGAGCCCCTAAAAAGTGCTGGAGTGACCACATGCAAGAGGTCAAAGCAGTGGTGGCAGATGGCAGTGAGATCAGAGCCACGTGGCAGAGCAGCGCTCCACATAAAGCACGACACTGAACGATTTAGGGAGAGACACACATACACATATCATCCAGTATAACCTGCTCCATTACAAAATGATTCCTGATCCAAACAGAACTAAACTGTCCACATTTGCACAAAACACCATCACCAGCTTGCTTCAGGGTAAATTGCCTGTAGAAGTGAATCCCAGCTAAGGGATTTTACGAGAGTCTGCTGCTTGCTGTGCCTGAACTCACAGTGTCAGCAGCTTTTAATCATATTAGCTTAGGAATTAGTGCATGTCTCAATGCAATCTGCATCATCCACCATAAAGAAATCATTATGAATATGTAGTTTCTTCTATAAGGGAAAGATAGAGCAACAGAAGGGATCAGTCCACAGCAACTTAGAGTCCCGTGTCATTTCATCACAAAGTCAATAGCTCTCTTCATCCGAGGGTGAGAATGCTTGCAAAAACAAACTGCTTTCTGTTCTGTAGTGACGCCTGAAAGACCTTGCACTGCAGTAATCCCAAATCCAGGGGCAATCTATTAAGAACTCAGCACCACGGATCCTGAGAATCAACTGATAAGCACATTCTCCTCCCCCCTCCTCTTTTTCTTTAAAAAAAAACACCCTAATCCTCTTAGAGATTGTGCTAAGTAATGAAAGGATGGGATGAAAGAGAGCTTTTTCATTACTACCACATAAACTGCTTGTGTAAATGTTTCATTAACACACTGCTTGACCAGTATTTCGTCCTCCCTGCCCCCACCGCTGCTATGGTTCTCCTGCAGCCTGCGAGACGAAATGTGTGATTTACACATGTTTAAGAGAAACATTCCCACACTTGAATGCTGCGCTATTCTTTAGAGAAGGAGAGAACTATAAAAAAACCATTGTGGAGGGCGTTTTAATTTACAATTCTTTTTTTTCCTATGTCTTTAAAACCATCTATTTCTTTCAACTACACAGAGATTTTGGGGTTTGGTTTTGTGAAGTTCCTCTAATATACGATTTTCTTTTGCAAGAACCCTCAGGCAACATGGCATTTATTAAGCATGATGGATTTGAAGAGATATTTAGAAGTTTTTATTTTCTTGGGGAAAAACGCAAAGAGATTCAAAGGAGGTTTTCCCATTTATACACTGAGGTACAGGCTACCTTCTAAGCCCATGGGTACTGATCAACTTCTTCAGAGCAGTGTAGAGAGAGAAAAAGATTTTAAATTTTCAGATGAAGGCTTAAAGCATATATTTTTTGTATTTGAACCAAAGGATATAGTTTTCTTTACTGACTGAGGTTTTCCATACCGTTTCCCACTTGTCACATGATTACAACCATGAGGTTCCCTGTCCTGCAGCTTATTCTGTACAGATTGACCATTTTTGTGGTATTATTCAAGCAGAAATAAAGTATTATTTTTCACATAGTCATTATTTCTGTAGAAATAAATACCACCCTCAGCACACACTGCTTTTATGTTAACAATGTTTGGCACATGGGGCCAGCTAGACCTGGCACATCAGCGTCAATGTCAAGTAATCCTGTTGAAACTAATGGTGTTACCCAGGAAAGGCTGGCTGGAGTTTCTCCAGGTTTACACAGATGACATCAGGAGGAGATTTGGCACATCCCACATAGCATTTGCATACAAACAAAATAAAATTTCTCATTTAAAGTGGGCATTACTTTAATCTACTAAGGTAAATGAGAAAATAACAGATCTGTTGCCATAATCAACTCTTCTTTTTGTGAGGAATGTGTGAAAATGTTATTATAATTGCATCCTACTGCCACTCATTTTACCTGAAATTACAGAAATAAAACATAGAATCACAGAATGGTTTGGGTTGGTAAATTGAAAACTGAATTAAAATACAGCCTGGACACTGCCATCAATTACTTGTTTTCAACTCCATTTTGCAGCATTAAGAATAACACCTGTATTGCTATGAACTTAACAGTTACTATGATTAATATAAGTGTCACGTTTAGTTTGGTATATGTAAGCTTGTTTGCTGCCATGACCATGATCTGGTTTTAAAGTGAATAGATTCATTTGGATCTACAGTCTCTCCAGGGGTAAATGCTTAAATGTGTTCAACCTTTGTAAGAGCTGAAAACATCAATACCTTCATAAAGCCACTTTGATCTGTATTGACTAAAGTTGTGCTGCTAATTCACATACATCATTGTTTACCTCACTGAGCTTTTAACATAGTATTTGATTTATAGAAATAGTAATTCAATTTCTACAAAGACGTGGTAGGATAAGACCTCCCTCAGATTCTTTTTTTTAGCTCAGAAATACTGAAAGTCAGAGGAAGCCTACCATTACAATACAAAAATTGCTCAATAAACGTTCATGCGTGCTACGTATTCTACTTACTTAGTAACAGCTAGTAGCAACGTAGATCTGTCAGATAAGAGGCAATCAATTATCGAAACATGTCGCTAACGTGACTGTAGCAAAACCATTGGATTATGTCTCGGCAGAAAGTGTTTCTGAAGTGTATTTCTCCTGCTCTACTCTGTATATGCAATTAAGAAACCTGTAAAAAAAAAAAAAAGAGAGAAAAAATTCTTGAAGGCTTCTTTTTACTATTCTTTTTTCATTAAGAAACTATAATCATTGATCCCCTACAGGAAACCATTAAAGCACGTTGGGAAACCCACATAAAAACATACAGATCTCCACATGAATAACTGCAGTGCTTACATTTGGTACGAGTTTGCAATGTTTGTTTGATGCTACATCAAATATAGCCTTAAAAATGTGCTCTGTAGCTTATTAACTTTAAGCAGCTACAAAATGACAGTTTTAAACAAAAGTCTAGTCCAATACACTAGGAGGAAAAGCTCGATTACTTCATATGTCTTAGTAAAGTTTTCCTTAACTATAATATTTCAGATTTTTCCTGGTTTGGAGCCAGATCCAACAAGTCATCATGCATATATGTATAGCTAAGCTCACAGAAAAAGTTCTGTTAAACGAAGCACAATGAAAACTACACAGTTTTATATCCAGGAGTTTGAAAGGTCTTACTTTGACTGATCACTCAGGACTCAAAAAGGGTAGAAGTTTCTCCCCACCACTACCATTGGTAGCCACTACTCTAGTGCAATTCTTAGGATAAAAAAAAAGTAAAATAAATACTGCAAAATTACTTTGTGCTCCTGTGGGATCTGAGGACGTGACTTGGGTATAGCATGTTTCTCACCACTGCATTCCCTATCCATCACTTTCAGGGGAGAAAGAGCATTGAATTTTAGAGTTGTAAGGCAACCTTTTACAGAATTTGTAACTTGTGTAACTTTTTCAGAGGAGATCTGTACTAATTTGGGAATTGAATATTTGGGTTATAGGAATAGTGCTGACATGAAAGCAAAATAAAAAAAATAACAGCGGTAGAGCAGTTACTTGGTCATGATGGTATTTTCTGGATTAAGCTGTTGATAAACAGAGTATTTTTGCAGCTACAAGAGAATTCACATTTACAGAGGAGATAAACTTAGAAAGCTTAGACACCCTATAGGGCTCATCAGCATCTCACAGTTAATTAAAGGAATGAGTGGAAGGCATCATGGCTTGCTCGCCTCTGCATGAATAATTCACTGCCTATATCCATTATTAAAGCCAGTTACTTCACCACAATGATTTCCAGCCTGCTATGCATTGGTCTCAGAAATGAGAGATAAATTGCAAGAAGGCCTGTAGCTATATTAATAAATTGAAATGAACATTTATTTGCTCATCTAATTAGAAATGTAGTTTCTTCCAAATGGTGTAGTAATGCATTACCTAGACAGCCAATACCTGCTGCAAGAATTAATTAACACAAACACTTTCTTACAAAATTCTGTTTCACTGAAGGCAGAAGATTTTGTCTTGATTTTGTTCCCTGTAAACTACTTGTTTTTAACTGTTTTACAGTAGACTTCAATGGTAGATGTTGCATTGTTAAAGCAGCGGGAATCTCTACGTTTGAAGTGCCTGTATGTAGTCATAAACTTACAAATAAGATAAGAATACATATAACACTACTTTCACAAACTCTCTGTTAAATATATAATGGCATGATACACTGAGGAATGTGATCACTTCTACAAAGATTTGTTTAATGGCACAACCACACATACTAATGCAAAATTAATAATTTGTTGATTTTCCAACTGTAGTAGACTAATAAAATCTATTACCTCTATCTGCAAACCTCATCTTGAGTTCACTAACTTTATTTCTATTTGTTTTCAAATATATTTTCTTAGATTACCAGGTAAAGAAATGCAGAGTCAAAGTTGTTGTATCAGTATGGTATTTCTGTCAAAGTAACAGAGTTGTTACAGTATCTTCTTCTCTGCTGGGTGCATTTAGATTTAGAAAAGAGGCTCCAGATTTCAAAATTTTGGTTTCCTACTTTTTAGTCACTCACAGAATAGAATGGACTCTAAGTCTCTGCATCAGGTTTGCAGATTTATGCTCGTCAGTCTCATCTGTTGTTATCATTGGTGCCAATATACAAATGGAAGCATGCAGTGGCTTGTCATAGCTTTAGTACTGTCATTTTCTCCTTCACAGAGCAGCAGGCTGACAAGAACCCTGAGTCTGATCTGGAAAATGATATCTGAGCCAAAGGATTGGAGACGGATAATTTGAGCCAGTGCATATATGTAGATATTGATACAGATATGCCTACAGATTTCCAGTGGTACCTAGACAGATATAAAAAATAGAACTGTATTTGGGAATAGATCAAATTATGTGAAGCCAAACTATTACTCAGGTAGACACACCAAAGTATCATGATATCTGGGACAGTTTCAGCAATGCTCGGCAACAGTGCGTAGCCAGCATATGTTAACATTGGGAATGGTTTACATTATAACGTAGTGACAAAATGGAGGTTGGTGATCAATGAAAGGATTCTTCCTAATTGTATAATTTTACCTTCTTTCTTATTCCTTTTGTAAATTAATGTCCTCAATTTATCACCTATATAAGTATGTAATACATGTGAAATACATATGAAATATTTTCTACTAAATGGTTTTCTATGATGGTATTTTCTCTTTTCTGCTAGATATGCTATTTAAAAAATAAGTATACATATATATATCTGTATTTAATTTAATAGATTTTTGAATAATGATTAAATGGGTTTAAGGGAATAATTAAACCATGGATATGGAATTAGACAGTCTGGCTGAGTTTAAGCTTCCATTTGTTTTTATTTGGGATTCAGGCATATAAAGAGATTTGAATGCGCACCCTGCTTCCTCTTGGTATGCATTCATCCAGCATGGGAACGCAAAGCTTGTGTGTTTAAAGAAGCATGTTAAAACTACTTTGTAAAGAAGGGGGAAAAATGCCCCGGACCAAGTGACAGGACTAAGTTTAGTGTGCTAATCATATTCGTTCTTCTTGTAACTGAAGGAGTTCCACTCCAGAATTTAAATGAAATGAATGGTGTTTCAGACACACAGTTAGTGATTTTATATGGTCAGTGTCATTTTTCTTCTTCTGGGAATTCAATTTGTTCCTATTATGTCAAGGTCGCAGATAGGAGAATCTCAGAGAACATTAGTTCTCTCCCTTTGATGCAAAGGGTCAGTGGATTAGTACAAAGGAGAATTAATCCAGTGTATTAGCTCACCAAATGATATTTAAGTCATTTTTAATGAATGACTAGGAGTTGCTATTAGTTTTCTTGAAGAAAATAGAAGCAAGCCTACAAACAACGACTTCATAAATGAATATTCAAGGTAAAGTATGACTTCATTGTCAGCTCTAATTGCTAGTTTTACCTTATTAGTAGGAGCTTTCTGTAGCTGAGTTTGACATACATTTGTTTGCACACTGTTATTAGTCAGGACTCAGTGAAGTCTTGTAATTAACACCTCCACATTATCTCACACAGTGAAAGCAAAGACTAAAAGAGATGACTCACTTTGTTTCAGCTTTGCTCTTGTTTTCTGATACAGAAGTACTTAAGAAGAAGTGTGAGCTCATCAGAGTGCCATATGGAGTCAATAGAAAGCATAAAAGGTTTTTCAGAAAGGACAGCATCAAAGCTCATTAAGAGCTAAATGGTAAGGACTCAGCACTACTGCACAGTTGTGGTGTAACATTTTACCAGTACGGTTGCACTGATATTAGCCTTTATGTCTGATTCTCATTACAACAGCCAAAAGTGCATATACTCGTGCAGTTTATTCCTTACCTAATGCAGGGAAATTGTATATTGATACAGTCTTCTCCTCCTGTCCATGACTAAAGGACATTGGACATTGTATTTTTTAAGCCATTTATAGCATAACGTGCATATTATGAAGTCGTGCTACCATATATCATCATAGACTATGACATGGAAAATTCATAACTGGATTTTCCTTGTTTATCATCCACATGTTATTTGAGAATAAAACACTTCTTCATCATTTTCAGGTGTGAGCGCCTCGCTGAAAGTCAAATTAAGTACTATAATGAGCCATAGGACAAATTCACGAGATTGCAGTAAGATGCACTATAAACCAAGACATGTTTTTCTTGTAAGTATCTGGCACCAGTAAAACCACCTGTTTAGATTAAGTTTACCTCAAAGATAAGTTGTCTACTGAAATTTATCATTGTGTTTAAGGAATTGCGCTTTCTTTTTTTTTTTCTTTTCAATATTGAGGTGGATGGAGGAAAACAAACAGTACAACTCTCAAAAAGAAAAAAAAAACAAAATCCAAGATAGTTACAAAAATATATTATTGTAACCTTTCAGTGCTGACATCCAGTTAACAAGTATTCCCCAAGCAATATGAAATTCAATCACTGAATTATTATTGAGAGCTTGGCTGAGTTAAATACTTGGATAATGGCACAGCTTGTTTACTAGATGGCAGCTAGCCAAGAATATTTTAAAAATTAACATGTACATGAAATTTCCCACAATTATGAAATAGCCATCAGAAAAGTAAATGACGGAGAGTGATTGAATTCCTTAGAGCTGCTGTCTTTGGTTCTGAGTACTTGCTGCGCAGATAATAGAGTCCCGCAGTTTGCTACCACTTGCGTCATTACCATCCTTATTGATCTAACTTCCCCACATGTTCCTGCTTTATTATTTTGCTACTCAGGAGTAACTATCTTAAGTAATTGGGTCACAAATGTTATTGTATTACTGTGATATGGAGAATTATTAAAGATGGGTCACTTCATTACAGAGATCCCAGAGGTGCTGTATGTGATAAAGCTGCATTAGTTAAGTTCAGTGGAAGATGGCAGGTGCTCGTGCACAGCTAAGGCTATCTGTTCTTTAACTCAAGGCTAAGAATGTTGACACTGATGCATTTTTTTTAGGTACATACTGCTGCTTATGTTCAGCCACGCTAAAACTGGTCTATAAAAAACATCAGTGGTCCACCACAGGTTCTTCAGCTTTGTTTGCAATAGGTCATAGCATGCTGCAGCATGTCCTGAAAATAGCACTCTGCAATGGTTTGTAACCTTCAAGTAGGATTTCTAATAATAGCATCACTTCTTGCTTTGGGCACTGGCCCAATGGCTACAGACACACAGAATGAAGCATGTGCTATACACTAATCTAATCAAAACAATTCCAGAGGGTAGAGGCAATAATCTGGGACACACTCATATTCCAGAAGTACTCCTGAGAGAAATGTTGCTGGACTGGTTTCAGAATAAGAACATCCTCCATTTGATTTTTCCAAGACTGCAAGGAGCTAAATATAAACTCCAGCAAAAGAAATTACTCACAGAAGCATTTCACTCTGTATCTTAGACTTTTCATACTAGTGGACACCAGGAAATCTGCAGTGAGGGAAGGACAAGAAGTGCAGCTGTCTCAGTACAAGACTAAAGGATAGATGTATTGGTTCATACCAGGTGGAGATGATCTTGGCTTGGTTTTGAATTTAAGTAAGATAGGTAAGATAGAGGATGAGTTCACCTTCTCATGACCGCGAAGGTGTGCAACAACACTGTGCTTACAGATGTGCAACAACACTGTGCTTACAGATGTGCTTACAACACCGACCTGCTACTTATGGTCATAGTGGATGCTGGCCCTGGCTCTGGTCCATCATAAGGACCTCTTGTGCACTCTTGCACCTTCTCCCATCTCTCAGTACTCCTGTGGAGTGGGCACTATGGTGCTCTACCACTGTACAGTGTACGTGCTTTATCTAAGGAAAGTTGCTAGTTAGTAGCCAGATTATACCTTTTTATTTAGAATATCATGCTGTGTCTGTTTGGAATGAAGGCCCTTTTATTTCATATTTGGTACTATTAATACACAAGTGGCCTTAGACTATATGTTAAGAATCTTGTTTGATGTTTAAAACATCTGAATATTAGTATTGGTGGTATTGGTTGTTACAAACCGCTTACACTCACTTGGTTGGATAACCTGCAAGGGAAGATTAATGGTTTAAAATCTGGTCATTAAGTATGGTAACAAATGTTTTTCAGTGAGGTTATTGCTACCATAAACTTTAATCAATGATTCATAGGCAGTAGCCTCTGGTTCAGTGTTCTGACTAATGACAAATTAACTATTTCTTAGCAGTTAATAAAGACTTTTCACCAATCCGCATGCAGAACATGATTTCCTCTGTTGGTAATTAACATTGTCCCCTGGGTGTTGACTCCGTATATCCATACCAAAATCCTTACTGGCAGAGGCAAGAAGCAGCAAAGTTAATATCACTTCACTAGAGAGGTTGTTTTTTTACTTTAAACTGACTATTTAAAGCAACTAAAACAAATTTTAAAGAATAGGAAGGCTGACTATTAAATTACCTATTGTTTGATGTATACTATCAATTATACTGTTAAACCTTCTCTTTTCTCTTTTGTTGAATGAACTTTTTTACCCTCAGAATTCAAAAACAGGAGTCTGGAAGTAGTTAATGATCTACAAAAGTGCAAAAGGTAGGGATGAAGGTGGGCGTAGTTAGATTTTTCTAAAAGCTAACTGGAGTTGGTGTGAAAAAAACACTAGAGACTACTAATAAATATGTGCTTCATAATAGTAGAAGGAAAAAAGTACACTTAACCTTTCTAAATAGCTTAAGGGCAGGGGTCTGCTTTTCAATGAAAAGGTCATCTAGAATGAATTAAAGTCATTTTTTCCTGCTGAGGTCCAAGCATGTGGCTTCACTTTGAAGGTTAAAATGAAGTTGTTCTTACCCATGTATTTTACAGATGTAGTTTTACAGAACGCATTGCAAAAAGCTCTGATATGATTTTAGTCTGTCCAGGGAAACAAAAATTGTGACAATTAATATATGGCCTCCCAAGATGAAGCTTGGCAAAATTAAAGGCAAAATATTTTTGTGAATTATTTACCCAGCTCACGCTTTTTTAGCTCCTCTGTCATTTAATCCTTCTTGCGTTAAATATCATTCATTCTTTTTCTGTGTTAAATTCTTTAGTTGATATCTTAGCCTGAATAAATTCACCCAGGAAATTACAACTGCTTGAATTTTGTACTACCAGCATGACAGGGATAAACCCTGGGAAAGCACATGTGAGGGAGAAGACTTCTACACCAGACTGAAAGGTATATAGACAAATCTATGAAAGCACAGTTCACGTTTTAAGGATTTCTTTTTGAAAAGTCATTTTTCCAAACATCCTATCCAAAGATCATTTCTGTAAAGACATATGCTCAGGAAACCAAATTAACCAAACATAAAAGAATATTGGTTTGTGTCTCATATTGCTCAAAGACATATTTAAAGCTTTCCTAACAGTTACCAGTGCCATCAAAGATAATAAGAAAGCTTGTAAAAGAAATAAAATATCATCAAAATTCCTCTAGGAGAGATCTTCACAAAACATTCCACCTGCTTCTGGACTCTTTACCTGCTGTATCATCAGCTGAAATGGTCACCAACAATTTATTTTGCATTAGTTGAAAGTTTTGTGAGAAAAATTGTCAGCTTTTTCTTTCTCAAGCACAACCCTGTCACAGGCAACATGGGATCTTGAGTACTCAAGAAAATAATGCCCATGGCTAAGCTGAGGGTTTGAATTTGAAGAATGGGTGAATGGTAATTCACCCTCTCCTAGAATCTCTCATGGTTGTTATTATCCCACACAAATTTGGGTGCCTTGAGTGTCTCACAGGCATCAGGTGCACAAAGGAGGAACACTGACAGAGGTGGGAGTCCACTGACTGCCTGGGTGTGGCACCTACATTCACTGAGATTTCACTGAGATGTCTAATGTTAAGATGTTACTAAATTTCTGTTTTATCAACTTCTTAGCTGAGTGACTTCTAAAGCATAGAAAATATTTGTAAGAAAAACAGTTTTGGTGCTAGACTTCTGGATTGACTGCTACTTATGGAGCATGAGAAGCATAAAGACTACTCATCAAGACAGAGATGTAGTTAATCGACTGTTTAGAAAATTGTTAAATGCCTCTATCCTAAATCTCTTCTCCTTCTCTCTTTATTCTTTTCTGAGTGTTTAGGATTTCGGTTTTTTCTTCCCCTTCTTTTTTGGAAATTTGTTCGTTCATAAAATATGTGTGTGTGTACGTGTTTTCATTCCAAAACATCCCTCTGTTGTGGTTAGGTTCCACAGGAGGGTTCCAGCTTGTAAAGGTTAACGTTCAGAAATCAAGACTTTGTGCATTTTTACAAAGGTCACACTCGTCAGTAGTTCCGGAAGGACTGCTGGGAAGAACTGCAGCAACTACCCAATGATTGAACCGTGGTTCCAGGTTTCATTTCCTTTAAGAATACTCTTACGGTCACTGGTTGTGTCACTAGGAGATAAAGGGGCTGCTCAGACACTTGAAATTCAATTTGTACATTACTCAAATCTCCCCCACCTTTTTCCTTCATGCTGCCTGGCAGCTGCTTGCTGGCACTCTGAATTTCAAATGCCTGAGCTGCAGGAAGCAGTTTAATAAATGGGAGAGGTTTTGATTAATGTAACAAGCTGAAAATAGACAGTGATGCAATGCATATCTCAGCAAGAACTACAGACTTGGATCAAATCTCTGTGCACTGAGTAAGGCTCCTGTGGCAGAGAGTTCACTCAAAGGTGTATATTTATATTTTGATAACACCTTGAATGTTCAGAAACTACCAATATGTAAGATTTAGACCTGCAATCCTATCATGTCTCTAAGCATCTACTACAGGTGACTACACAGTCATGAAGTTCAAGTTTCGATTAAGCATTTGACATGACTCAGTTTCAGCTTCACCAAAAAGCTCTGGATTTATATGGAAGAAGGAAAAGCTGCATTATTTTTGTTCAGTATTAGGAATGTAAGCAATCATGTGCTGTACTGTAGACAAAAAAAATTACATAAATAATTAGTAATTCTCCAGCATACAAAAATTTACACATTTTGACGTTGTTTCAGACAAACACTCAGTATGGATCTTGCGTTCATCCAGTGTTGGTCTATGGCTTTAATGCTAGGAAACCAACTCTTTGCCAGTCCCTCTTCCCTCCAGCTACACACACTCAGAATTAGTATTATGTTAAAATTCTTCCTCAGAAACTTACAGAATCACAGATTTACATTTCATCAAGATAGTAGTCATGAAAGGAAGAAGCTGAAGATGTCACTGAACATTATCACCACCTTCCTCCGTATAAAGAAAATATAATTAACACATACTCACTGCAGAGATCTAAATTATGAAACCTTGACTCTGCTCATTTCTTTTTAAGGTATCTCAATGAGACGTGGCAAAAGGTTGAGCTTGGAGAGGCAAACTGCTTCTAAAGGTAACAGCAAGAGAATGTCAGGACTTTGGGCACCATTCCCTTGTTGACAAATGTTTCTGTGTTCCCTCTATTTCACTCGCTTTACAGAAAGTCAGTTAGTCAAGGAATCACTTTTTGCAAAAATGTATTCTATATTACATAATAATTAGAAAACCTTGGATTTATTTTTCTTTTATTTTTGTAATTTTGAAAGCTAATTTTGCTCTCAGTGTTGCCTAATATCATAGAATCATAGAATGGCCTAGGCTGGAACGGACCTTAGAGATCATTTTAATATAGTCTTATGCAAGTTAAAATTTACTTTTTTTTTTCATTAACCTATCCAGAAAGTAAGCTTTTCTGTAAATGAATAGTTCTATAGTATTACATGAGTCCTATCAAAAGTGAATTGGTTTCTTAATACTAGGATTGAAAATTATTCGATGATGGTATGGGATAGTCATATTTATATAATGTATTTTCATCCCAGTGGTATAAATTATTAGTATTAATCCTTGGTTGTAATTAATTGAGTAATCACTAGTTGTATAATGACACCTTCTGATTCCAAAACTAGAAAATTTTAGTATTTCGGTGGATGTAAGACATTAACTTGAAAATTTACATTGGAAATATCATTAACTGTATATTCTGGCACACTGGGTTGTGGATTAAAAATGTTGCTGTTTTTATAAAAAGATATTGCATATAAACCTCTTCTTGTGCTTATTTTCCTTCATTTTCAAACTCAAATGTACTACAAATCAATAATCTGATTTCAGACATTTAATTTTATCCTTACTTCATTTTTGTCTGGGTTATTCAAGCTTCATCTCCTCCTACCCACCAACAATGTTCCCTGTACAGCTCAGAGTCTCTTTAAATTTAAAAACTATCAGTACACTAAATCAACAAAGTGTTAACTCTCTGATAAGTCAACTGCCATGAATAACAAACATTTTAAGTCAGCAGTTTGCAAACAAGCCATGGGCTAATATTTGTTTGCATAAACTATTCAGCACAGATGCTGAAAAGATATTTTGTGGAAATCAGGATTAGTTTACAAATTATTCATATACAGGAAAAAAAGCTGGTGTCATCAGATATTTCATTCACAATTAATAATTTAACCAGCTCTTATAAGGATGCTGAGGCTATCAAGATAGTATGTTTTCATAGAATCATAGAATCATAAAATGATAGAATCACAGAATGTTAGGGGTTGGAAGGGACCTCTGGAGATCATCTAGTCCAACCCCCCTGCCAGAGCAGGATGCCCTAGGGCAGCCACAAAGGAACGCATCCAGGCGGGTTTTGAAAGTCTCCAGAGAAGGAGACTCCACAACCTCCCTGGGCAGCCTGTGCCAGTGCTACAGCATCCTCACAGTAAAGAAATTTTTCCTCATGTTGAGGTGGAACTCTCTGTGTTCTAACTTAAACCCATTATTCCTTGTTCTGTTGCTGGGCACCACTGAGAAAAGATTGTCTCCTTCCCCTTGACACTCACCCCTCAAATTTTTATATATGATCCCCTCTCAGCCATCTCCTTTCAAGGCTAAACAGCCCCAGTTCTCTCAGTCTCTCTTTTTAGGAGAGATGTTCCAGTCCCTTCATCATCCTCGTAGCTCTCCATTGGGCTCTCTCCAGTAGGTCTCTGTCTCTCTTGAAGTGAGGAGCCCAAAACTGGACACAGGATTCCAGGTATGGTCTCACCAGAGCAGAGTAGAGGGGGAGGAGAACCTCCCTAGACCTGCTGGACACGCTTTTCTTAATGCACCCCAGGATCCCATCAGCCCTCTTGGCCACAAGGTTACATTGCTGTCCCATGGACAACTTACTGTCTGCTAGGACTCCAAGGTCTTTCTCCACGAGGCTGCTTTCCATTAAGGTGACCCCTAATCTTTTCTGGTGCCTGGTGTTATTCCTCCCCAGATACAGGACTCTACACTTGTCAGTTTTGAACTTCATGATGTTCCCCTTTAACCAGCTCTCCAGACTGTCCAGACCTACTGGATGGCAGCACAGCCTACCTGTATTTCAGCCACTCCCCGTAGTTTTTTGTCATCAGCGAATTTGCTGAGCGTGCACTCTATCCACTCATCCAGGTCATTGATGAAGATATCAAACAAAACTGGACCCAGTACTGATCCCTGGGGAACATCACTGGCTGCAGGCCTCCAACTTGACTCTGTGCCGCTGATCACAACCCTCTGAACTCTGTTGCTGAGCCAGTTTGTAATCCACCTCACAGTCCAGTCATCTATCCCGCATTTCTTGAGTTTACCTACAAGGATGTCAGGGGGGACAATATCGAAAGCTTTGCTGAAGTCAAAATATATGACATCCACTGCTCTCCCTTCATCATCCCATTCAGTCATGTCTTCATAGAAGGATATCAGTCAGGCAAGATTTCCGCTTGTAAATCCATGCTGGCTACTCCTGATAACTTATTTTCTTCCAACTGATTAGAGATGGGCTTCAGATTGAGCCACTCCATCATCTTCCCAGGGATGGAGGTGAGGCTGACCAGCCTGTAGTTGCCTGGGTCCTCCTTCTTGCCCTTTTTGAAGAATGGAGTGATGTTGACTTTCTTCCAGTCCTCATGCACCTCTCCCGTTCCCCATGATTTTTCAAAGATGACGGAAAGCGGCTCGGCCACAACATCAACCAGCTCTCTCAGCACACGTGGATGCACCCCGTCGGGGCACATGGATTTGTGCATTTTCAGCTTTTTGTGTGTTTTCAGGTTTTGTAATTGTTCTTTAACCAAATCCCCACTGACCCGTGGAGAATCATCCTCACTCCACCTTTTCTCTCTTACTTCATGTGACTGGAATTCCTGAGGGCTGGCCTTAAGAGTAAAGACTGAAGCAAAGAAGGCGTTCTGTAATTCTGCCATCTCGGCATCCTCTGTTATCATATCTCCCACCCCATTTAGCAGCAGACCCACTTTTGCCCTATGCTTCCTTTTCTCGTTGATGTATTTGAAGAATTTTTTCTTGTTTTCTTTCACTTCCCTAGTCAGACTAAATTCCAAGAGAGCCTTGGCCTTTCTTGGTGATTCTCTACATACTCTGGCTCCATTTCTATAATCCTCCTCTATAAACCAGACCCATTTTCCACTTACTGTAGTTTTCCCTCTCCCATTTGAGTTTTTCCAGGAGCTCCTTGGCTAACCATGCAGGTCCCCTGCCTCCTCTACTCAATTTTCTTTTAGAGGGAATGCATTTATCTTGAGCCAGGTGTAGACAGAGCTTCAATGTTGACCAGCTCTCTTGTGCCCCCCTGACTTCTAGAATTCTAGCCCATGGGATTCTTCTAAATATATTTCCAGTTGTTTAAAATTATATTTAAAAAAATAAGTAAATAAAATTTAAAAAACCAGCACACTGTCCTGTTAAATTTTTAGGTGAGATGACAGAGCTACAGGCAAAAAGCAGAAAAGCAAACCAATTCTGATGAAAACACTTTTTTTGATTCAAACCTCAGTTCTGATAAAGGTGAAATAAAAAGGGGATATTCTGGAATTGCCATAGTTTCATTGGAAGTTTTTTGTCGGTTTGAGATAGTAGGTTTTTGACTGAGGGAAAGTGAGGAAAAGGATGGATTTATATTCATCTCATTTTGATATATCTTTATTGTCAGTGTGCCACACGTTTCTTGAAGTTTCCCATGTCTGTGGAAGAAACATGTTTGATCTAGGAGCCTATGTGGGAAAAGAAAGGGGAAATAGGAGCAAGCTTGCAGCTCACATCTCAGAGTTCAGGGAGGAATTTCTTTCTGTTGGCATATAAACAAGAATACCAGACGTGCAAGAAAACGTATATATGGGGAGGTGGAAAAGGACAGTAACAGAAATGTAAGCAAAAGGTAAGTTGTCCTTGAAGAAAAGGATTGAGTGTTTTGATGTAGGGCTGTGTTTTGATCCAGGTAGTTGATATGCTGAGCTAAAGATTTATTTTTCTTTTTAATGAGATGTAAATAATGAGGAAACATTCATTTTCCTCTCTGGAAATAGAGTATTCAAAGACTCAAAGACTCTGGAAATAGAGTATTCAAAAAAGGTAGCAAGAACCTGTATGCAAACTTTGGTTGTAGAAATAAAATTAATGGATTTTAAAGACATTATGAATGGATATCTTGTGGCTTCTTGCAATGGCATCCATGAGTGTAGGGAAAAATATAGAAATTAAATTCACAGTTTAGAAGTCAAAGGTTAAAAAAGAGTAATGAATAATAAAACTGAGTCACCTGCCATAACACACAAGGCAGGATGAGAAGATGATGTGTTTCACTTTGCTCTGTGAAGATTATCTTTGTCTCTTTCCTGTTACTTGAAGTGAAGGCTGGAGGTTCTGTTATTCTTCTAAGAAGTTCCGATCATTGTGCAATTTATGACGTCAAATTTTGAATTACTAAATGCACACAATTAAGTCAGTGAGTATAAAATTTGGTCACTTGTAAGGAATTTTTAAGACTCTTTTTTACCCCGAGACACACTGCTTTACTGATTTCTATAATAACTCTTTATATTCTGTGGTACATGCTTTGAAAGCAGTGTAATATATGTGACAGACATTTTATTTGTTATATGCACACATCATTGTAATAAAGTATCTAATTATGCAGTATCAAAACTTCTCAAAATATTCACATTTTACAGTGAGTGGATTTAATCCACTGGTATAACAAACAAATAGAAAACTCAGCTATTAATTTTATGCTGCTACTCAGTTAGTACTGAATGTTTCACCACCAGCTGATTTCTGCATGATGCTTTTCATGATTTATTGTAATTTTTTCTGATATTAAAGTTCTCTTGGCTAAAATATAGAAGACTTTGCCACCTTGTGAGCTTCAACTGCTCCTATTGTAACAGTGAATGGCGAGAGGAAATGTTTAATTTGAAACACTCTTGGGCTTTTTGACTTTTTCACTGTAATTATGCCAAATATGTGGTCTTAAAAAATACTAATATACATATTAGTATCTTAGATAACACTTGTTTGCAGTGCATCTTTTTCATCTACTATACTTCCCATAATGTTTCAGTTAATACTTCATCTTTCTGAATATTGAGTACTCAAACTACAATAAAACCGCAGAGTGTTTTTCCCCTTTCTAATACCAGAGCTGCTATCTGCTCTTAGCATGCTTTAAAGTAGAATCCATTACTTTAATCTTGTTAATATTCTGAGGAAGTGCTTTATATAGTTGCAGCTTAATGTTGATCTGTGGGCTTTATGTCTTAACACAAACGCCACCTGGTTCAGCTATGTATATTTGTATAATGGCAATACCATTGAAAAACCTAACTCAGAGTAGATGCATTAAATAACATCAAAGTATTTCAACATGTCAGGGTCCTGCCTATTGTCAAGCACTGGCCAGTGTTGACCACAAAATGTATCAGTACTCTTAACAGAGCTTTTTCAAGGGGAAATGATATAAATTTTCATTAAAGAAAACACTGTGTTCTGACAGCACTAAATGAATCATCTGCAATAACTTTTTAAATGGTTGATTTATTGTCTGCAGTTGAAAGGCTGTAAGTTAGGAAAATATTTTTGCTGACAAGAATGAAATATAGTTCATATATAAATAAAAATTTAGTACATCTCACTAAGGATTCTGTGTATGTGTGTGTGCATGCATTTGTCATACCTGTAATTATGGAGGTATCTATGTGCAAGAATATACACATATTTTGGCAACATGAAGAAATATTCAATCAAACTTCCTTCTCTAAGAGAAAAGGAAAATAACCAGCACAGACTAAAATAAAATCCATCATAACAGAAAAGAATATTTTCCTGTCATGATTCATATTCACAGATCCTTCTGTGAGACTTTCATATATTTGGTGACATTGTGAAACGTCATTGAAGAAAAGGCATTTCAGTTTAGCCTTGAGCAAACATACACGTAGCAGAAGAGCTGTGCATATGTAAAGCCTTCTTCTTCTTCCAAAAGGGTCCTTTTTTCGCTATATACATAACTGAAGCTAAGCTTAGGCTAGCGAGGTGCTGCATGATAAGAACTTGGTTAGCAAACACATTGAGCGATCGAATGACTTGAATAACAAAATCCCCAGCAGTGTGTTCCAGAGCTAACTGCATTTGCACTCTGCAAGGAGATCAATGCTTCACTCTCATTGATTTTCTTCAGTGGCAGAACCAGGATTATGCACAATGTGAAACTGTATTCCCAGACATATTCAATTTGATTTCCTAGTCAGTGCTAAAAAGGCATAGTGTTGTACTGAAAACATAAGGTTGGAGAAGTAGGTAACATATCAAATTTGTACTTCTGGTAAGGTTGCATGTTAAATAGATTCATCGTAATGTGTTCAATGTGTCATGCAATTCATTTTATAAAAACACTAGATTGGTGCTTTGAAAAAGCTTTGAAAAAATGGGCAGAGATGCCAAAGAGAGAAATTGAAATGCATTGCATACACTTCACTTTAAAACGCAGTGTATTTTCTCCCTGGCAGACTTGAGCTTTAGTGTAAACACATAAAAAGAAATAATTTCTTCCA
>NW_009695197.1:0-733 GCF_000703405.1 Apaloderma vittatum | reverse complement strand
GCAGGAATGTAGTACATCTTCAGAACTTAAATAATCTTGTAATTTACAATGTATGCTGTTTTCAAAAAGTAATAATTACAGTAAAATATGTCAGTGTGAAATGACAGCTGACTGGAGCTACATTCTGATCTGCAATTTCCCCTTGTTTGTAGCTTCTCGCGCAAGCCATGGGTACATAATTAAATGCTGCTCAGCTGTAGCTCATTTTGAACACAGGAGTGAATTACACTAGCACAGATCAGACTTTTTCTAAGCCATTTGACTGTGGACGTAGGTAAAAAAGAGACTGAGGAGCAAGAGAGCTGGAGAAGGAAGAAAGAGCAGTGATGTTTTCAACACGAAAATATTCAGTTTCTGCCATTCCAGGTTTTGAAGAAGCAGACATCAATCCTGCGCACTGTAAGCTGCTTATGGAAAAGGGGCAAAACAGTGCACTTCCTGGAGAGACGTGTGTGTGCTTTATTGACATTTATCCAGAAAATGAGTACTATCTAAATTCCAAAATTTGAAATCACCATAATTTCATTCTGTCTGTGTTTACCCCATAATATCACCCAGCTAGGCAGGTATGCATGCCTCTGACTGGTCTCACTTTACGCAAATATTATGAGTGGCTAGCAGGAAGATTTAAGTTACTGTTACAGAAAAATTTGGGCCGATGCATCCATGAGAATAAAAATTCTATGGTTGTGTGAGTGGGTAGGAGTATTTAGCTATTTTATATACATATATA
>NW_009695196.1:80185-90529 GCF_000703405.1 Apaloderma vittatum | reverse complement strand
TCGGCCCGGGGCGTCCCAGGGCTCAGCTCCCCGCGCCTGCAACACAAAGGCAGAGTAGCACTTGGGATGCCCTCGGCCGTTCAGGTGTTTTACCCTCGAACCGGGCGTTTCCGGCCCTCCTCGGTAACCTGGGCTCCCTCAGCAGGCGGTTCGCGAAGGGCTGCAGCCCCCCGAAGGGTTAAGCCCGAGCGCAGTCGCAGCGATCTGTAGATGAGCGTTACTGCCGGGGAGCGGGGCGAGAGCCGAGTCGTTCGCCCTTTGGAACTGGCAGGGTGAGCGCCTTGTGCCTCTTCCCATCGTCACGTTCCTCAGGTGTTCGCAGTTCAGTGAAACCGCGGTTTACATGAGAGGGGTCAAGGTGACCTGTTCGTTCTGGGGTTTTGCCGGTAGAACAACAGGCGGGGTGACGCAGCCCCCACGTTTTTTCGGTGGTTTTCAAGGCAAACACGCAGATTTGGTGCGTGGTAGTGTCCCACGTGTGTCTGATAAATGCGAGCCTCCTTCAAAGCTATGATCTGGTTGCTCCGAACAATACAGTTTTTTTTAAAATGTTAAAACCAGATTTTATAGCAAAATACAACTTCTGCTGTATGAGTGCTTGATTTTTCTTTATTTTTTTTTTCCAGAACTGCCCTCATTTTATATGGAAAAAAGATGGTGTGGCTTCGTTGATTGCTTGTGAGAAGAAAAATTGGTAAAATACATTCAGGAGGAAAAATTGCCATTTATCTAATGACCTCGTTATTGGAAGGTTCACTGTGCAACATGCGAGTGCAATCTGTGCTGCTCCAGAATATTAAGTCTTTCAAGTCTTCACCCATGCAGCCTGTTTGATGGTTCAAATGGTCTGCTTTTTCAAGTGGTTTTAAGTAATGCCTCACTGATTGAATTATAATTTTCCTGACTTTGTAATTGCCAAGAATGTCCTTGGCAAAACATACATACAATGTGTTTCATCCAATTTTGAAATGTATTTTGTAATCAGAATAATAAAAGTTAATATTCATCAGTTCCTCCCACCATGATTTCAACAATTCATTTGTTTTCATTGTCTTGCTTTTCTTTCTCCCTTTTTTAGTGCTCTTATGTTCTTTTTTCCTTCCCTTTCTTTTCATCCTCCTTATCCCACAGTAACCCTCATCTTTATGCCTTGCATTTGCTTGCCTTTTGTTTTGTTTTTCTGTGTGCATCTGCACATTGCAAGCTTCCTTACATGGTTTGAGCCTTTAGGATAGTTAAGAATGAGCTTTTTTTAAAAAAACAATCTGGAGTTTCTGCTTCTACTTTATGTATTCAATTCTAGAGAATGAAGACTGCTAAAGATTTAAAAATACTGAAAACCAGGTTTCTCTATTTTCATTAATGTATAGCTGTGGGTGATGTGCCTTGTTCTTAGTCAGATTCCCTTGCTAAAAGACCTTATAACCATTTAGGGGGCAAAGCTGGACAAACAAAAATAAGATATGTTATTGTAAGGATGCTGTGAAAGAAACTGTAAGTTAGTCATGAGTTGGGTGTTGTAAAAATTGAGTTGTCTTCAGCTATAGGGGTAGAAATGAACTAGAGTATTCAATTTATTATGCAGGAAAGTCACTGGGTTTTTGTAGCTGAAGAGCTCTCTGCTATGCACTGCTAAATATCAGCCTGCAGATGAGACCACTGGAGAGTCACTCCTCCCTGTAACGTGGCCTACCAGTTCTCAGCCTGCAAACGGCTTCTTTTTAAATTGAATTAGCTGGTTTTATGCTTAGAAAAGGAAGAAGTAGCTGGCGAGTGGTTGCGTTTTTTCTTGACTCATGTTTTAGCAAATAAAAGGCCTTTATAATACGGGAGGTTCCTGTTTCATGCTATTTCTTCCTCCATATATAAACAAACCTTATGGAACGCTGTAATACTGTCTGAAACACATGCCATAGAGTCATTTATGTTTATGGTATGCATCAAAAAGTTATGCATACAGTAATACTGTAAAAGTCAAGTCCATCCACATGGTTTTTGGATGATGCTACATAAATTGCCTAAAGGATATCTAATGAAATATGTAATACGTTATTGTCAAAACAATCCCTACTAATAGCTACATAGCATTCATTTTGCCTGTGCCTACTATGAATAATAGAAAAATCCCAACAGAGTAAGGATCTGTTTCGGGTGAAATCCTCAGTGCTGCTGAGAGCCTGGGGAAGGATGGTAATGCAGAGTGGCGACAGAGACCTGAGAGCTATATTGCATCCCGAATGAAGCGTCTGCATAGGGATCTCCTCTGCATGACAGGCACGGTCTGTCACCAGGCAGAGCTGGAAATGTGGGTGAGTGGGGAGAACGAGGATTCACGGTTTTGCTGCGTGGGCTGAGTGGTCGACAAAGATGCAGGCGGGGCTGAAGGTTCCACTGTCCTTCCCACCGGTTTGGTTCATTATTCTTACCTCACATGGACTGCCTGTGGCGTGCAATTAATGAAATTATAGGTTCTGATTATATGCTTTCTCAAACAAAACTTCCACTGAAGCCAAGAGGTATTACGAGTGCGTAAGGAATGCAGGATTGCATATCCTGCCTCTTGGGCTTTATGATGGTGAGTTGGGAGTTACATATTAAACTCGGTTTAAGCCTAGTCTAGTTTCAGTTTTGCAATATGAAAACAACAAAATCACTATGTTGAGAACTTAAGCAGTAGCATTCTTTTAGAAAATAGTACATTTACTATAATTATAACTTGGATTTAAGCCAAAAATAGGAAGAAATTCTGAGCTTTAAAGCCATCTGATTGTGCTGTTATACTGCAATAAACTCAAAACGGTGCAGCATGAGTTATGTAGTACTAGTCATCCACAAGAAACTGTCAGCCTTAAATGGACTTTGCCAGCTGCTATAAAAATAATTTTTAGTTTATATTTTTAGCTCTGTAACATTTTTAGGGGTTTTAAAAATAGCATTTCTCCATTAATCTTGATTCATCTTTTCCACTCAGCAAACACTGATTTTTTTTTCCTGTGTGAAATTAACATTTATTTGTTTATTTATTTATTTTGTATAGTACAAATCTAGAAAAAACCTTGGGAATGGTATTTGTTAACTGAAACTCTGTCATTTTTTATAAGCCATCCCACATATTTTTTTTAGATCCTTCCAGGAATAAGAGCTACTCTTTTGGGTTTTTTTAACCATTTGCTTGTGACAGAGAGTACAATTTAAGACATACATTTGGATTCCCAGAGACGTTATAGTCATAATTACAGCAGTCTGTACATCAGCATCACTTATTGTGTCAGCAGATCTTCGAGGATACTGTTTGTCAACCACATAATGCTTCACATCTTGGAAAAATCACTTGCATTTTTGTGGCTCCCTGAAAAATAGTGTAAATTTGAGAAATTAGATGGGGTTCTGTAGGCAGGGCTCTGTGCAAGAGATGTATTCAGAAGGGAACAAAACTGGAATAGTTGTGTAGTTACTAAGAAGTTTCTGTGCTTTTTGTGCAAAAAAGAGTAAACTAGGGCAGGAGATCAACAAGCAGAATACCTGCATGGAAAACCAGCAAGATAAGCAAGTATTTCATGCAAAAAAATACAGTGAAAACAGCCAGCAACAAAAACATACTATAGTTGGATCTCCATTCCGTAAATGTGTAAATTTGTATGCATTATCCTTTTTTAAAGTAAAATTTCTGATATTCCCAAGTAGTTTGGGAACTGGATGACTTGGGGACTGGATGGCTTGAGGACTGGATCCTACTTTGTGGATGACAACCATTATCTATTGAACTTAAAATTCTTCTTTTCACCTCCAGTGCATAAAGCACAAGAATGGTTGTTTAGAGTGTCACAAAAGGTCCCTAAAATATGATTCTTTTTCTCTCACAGTGGCCAGTAGAGGATTCCTCTATGACAAAGGGTAGGGAAGACCATAGGACCATGCAGTTTTATGTTCTAGCAGTCTGATGGTTTGGATTGACTGAGCCAAAGGTTGTATCCACATGTTTGTATTTAATACTTTCTGGTACCCATCTGCATGAAATTGTTGAATCACTTTTGAAACCGTGTTTAATTTGGTATTTATCATAAGCAGTGACAAAGCTTGCTCAGACATTTACAAAAACTTTTTCCATTTGTTAATTTTATTCCCCAGACTTCTTCCTAATAAATTGAATTCATAGAATCATTGAATGATTTGAGTTGGAAGGGACCTTAAAGATCATCTAGTTCCAACCCCCCTGCCATGGGCAGGGACACCTCACACTAGACCAGGTTGCTCAAAGCCCCATCCAGCCTGGCCTTGAACACTTCCAGGGATGAGGCATCCACAACTTCCCTGGGCAACCTGTTCCAGTGTCTCAGCAACCTCATAGTGAGGAACTTCTTCCTAATGTCTAATCTAAATCTACCCTGCTCAAATTTAAAACAATTGCTCCTCATCCTATCGCTACACACCCTTGTAAACAGTCCCTCTCCAGCTTTTCTGTAGGCCCCCTTCAGGTGCTGGAAGGCCACGAGAAGGTATCCCCAGACCCTTCTCTTCTCCAGGCTGAACAGACCCAACTCTCTCATCCTGTCCTTGTAGGAGAGGTGCTCCTGTCCTCTGATCATCTTTGTGGCCCTCCTCTGAATCTGCTCCAATAGGTCCAGGTCCTTCATGTGTTGGGATCTCCAGAGCTGGACACAGTACTCCAGGAGAGGTCTCACCAGAGCAGAGTAGAGGGACAGAATCACCACCTTTGGCCTGCTGGCCATCCTCCTTTTAGTGCAGACCAGGACATAGTTGGCTTTTGGAGCTGCCAGAGCACGTTGCCAGCTCATGTTGAGCATCTCATCCACCAACACTCCCAAGTCCTTTTCTGCAGGGCTGCATTTAGGATTGCCCCAGCCCAGGTGCAGGACCTTGCACTTGATGAAGATCATGAGGTTGGCATGGGCCCACCTCTCAAACCTGTCAAGGTCCTTCTGGATGGCTTCCTTCCCAGATCCCCTTCTCTTTGAGATCCCCATGTTTTGCACAGTATGAATTGGGTTTTAAGTACATTTATTAAGCTTTGCATGGTCATCTTTCTTGAAGACGAAGAGTCCTAGCCAATCTGATAGAAACTTGTATCTTCATTTCACCCAGATCCCTATGTTAGAGAAAACAAAGATTATTCCACATGTTATAGGTGCCTTCTCATTTGTTAGAGAGTAACCTTTACACCTTCAGTCTCCTATAAATTGTCAGTAAGCAGATTTTCCCTTCAATTTTTTGCCGTTGTTCTGTGTTCGAGCTGATCAATGTGCATCTGCACATTCTGAAGAAGCACGTTTTCCCTGGCTTTCTACAATGTTTGCTGTAGGTCTGCATATTCTAAGTTGTCTGGTGTCTGTATGTAGAAAATTTGTAGGCGGGTTTTTTTTTTAAATTTGGAAATACAGTTTTTAGTTTTAACTAATTGTTAGCAACATTTGTAAACTTTTTACTTGTAGGAAGAAAAATCACTCTTCTACCTGAGTGCATACAGCTTTTTAATAAGCAAAATGGACATTTTTAATAGAGTCAGAGAAATCTTCACAGACCAATTCCTGGCAAAAATTAAGAAGGATTAAATAAACTAGTTTGTACAGGCTCCCTTATACGAAATGAGGAGATTTGAAATGAATTAGTGAAAAATTATTACCTAAAATCAGTAAGATGAGAAGCATGTTTTTGTTTATATATGTACCAGAGAATTTTTTGCTTGTAAAGGCATCGGCCCTCCTGTTTATCTCCTATGTGCAGAGTAGTTTTACAGAATAAGCAGCTGCTGAGTCACACTTTCACTGAATGAGTGACAACCCCTGTTTCTACTAACAATTGGTAGACTATCTCTCTTGTGAATCAGGTGAGCAGTGTTACGCCCCTTACTTAGGAAATGAAAGCATGACACAACATTACAGCTGACTTCATTGAAAATGCGATAAGCCGGAGAATGGAAATGTGTTTAGGCAGCCATGTAGAGCAAATCAAAATCTATCCACGTTAAATTGTTTACTGGCAGTAATGATTTGTTATTAAAGAAAATAATATAATAGTGTGCATTTCAGTGTGCTTAACTGGCAATTCTGCAATGCAGTTATTCAGAGGGAATTTTGCCCAAATATATGAGTAGTAATGGATCTGAGAGAGACAAGGTGCTCTCTGTTGACAGTGTTGCCTAAACAAAGAAAAAGATATACTACATAATCTACATTTTATGATACCAATAGGTAACCTATATTGAATAGTTTTGGAGACCAAAAAATATTATGAGAAGCTGTAAACATTGCCTTCCTCTTCATAAATGTAGGAAGGTTTTATTGTGGAACCATAAATATGTCCAATACATTTGTTTCCCTTTCTTATATGATGTTTTAAATTCTCTTTTCCTTGAATGTCTAAGTACACATTTGGATTGTGATGAGCAGAATCCAGTTTCCATTTACAGAAATATCTGCAGCTATTACTTACTTTGAAGTCCTTTAAGTAGTTAGTTTATTTGCTGCTAGAAGCATAATTATGCAATACTTTATGTTTTGTTTAGACATTGCTTTTTTTTTGTTAAACATATAGGTATAATCTTTTAAGAGAGACAGAAATTTACCTTTGACCATTAAAGATTTTACTGTCATTTGTCATGCAAATATATATCTTTTTGGATTTATTGTACTCCCATGGTATTACTGTAGAAAGGTTTGACAGTGCGTTCAGTAGGGAGAGAGTGAGTGCATTTATTTGCTTGTTGACGTGGAAGTGCTTATTGCGCCATTCTTCTGATGGCCTTCTTTGGATTGAGAAAAGATTACAATATGAACTTCAGGTCATTTGGATATTCTTGTAGCCCATGAGTACCTCAGTTCCCATAATACGGAGACTTCTCTGTGTGGGAAAGTTACTCATCTGATTATAGTCATAGTCTTCTTGGGCATGATTCTGAGCATGTACTAAAGCTTTTGCAGGACTGGACACGATGGATTTCATGTTGCAGTATTTGTGATAGAGTATACTTTATAGAAGTAATGGTACTGGAATTTGATATGGGATTTTGTCACGCCATACTAAGAAATCTTAAACTTTTGCTACGGTACGACATGAAAAAGTAACTATAAATTGTACGAATTAGCTGATGAGTTTTAAAATAGCAGACAGTTCTAAAAATATCGTATGTAGAATACAGAATGATGTTTTGCAGTTTAACTATTGATTAACACGTGTGGAACAATCTATGTAATTCACAACCACCTCAAATTAAAACATGGAAAGTCTAGATCACAAACTCTCCTTTTTATTCCACAGACAGTACACTCAAATGCACAGGTAAACACATGCAGACAAACTTATGATCAGATGATCCTGGCTGCTGTTAATGAATAAGGAAGCTACAGGAAAAAATGGAATCCCATCACCAGAAATTTAACATAATTTAAAGTATGATCTTGTGAGAGACTGTTAAATAGGTTCATTAATTAATGTCAAAATAGATAATATATTTGAAAAGAGGAACATGGCTTTAGTGGGACTGTCCCATGGCTAATGGATGCTACCATTAAACACAGTTTGTTCCTTTCTGTTCTGATTGCCAAGTTATTTTTAACATTCTGTTAGTTTACAGAACTCCTCAAGGTCATGATATAATTTGCTATAATTTTCTAGTAAACAGTCTAAAATAGAAAAGCCTCACAGAGAAATAAAGTTGTTGCGATAATAATAAAAATGAAAATTCTGATGCAGGATGAAGCAAATATAGGTTAATTATTTTATCAGTGTACTGGACATGACTGTAATTTTCTTTTCCCTCAAACTTGATGAATATTCTTTATTTTAATATTGTTGAGATTGTATGTAACAAATACCATTTAATGTCACATAGAATCTTGGAGGCCTTCACTTTTGCTAGAATGGTCTTAGAAATCATACAAATTTAGAAGTTTTTTCTTCTCTTACAGAAGGTATATGGGACAGTATCACAGTGGAGAGAATAACTGACCAAAAAAAATCATACAAATGTGGAAAATTAAACAAAAAGTAACAGTGTTGCTTTTCCATACCTATCCTTCTCCTTCCCCTAACTGCAGGGAAGGTATCTTTTTTTTCCATTGTTCTTTGTCTGCTTTGCTTCTTGCTGTCTGCCTTAGGTCCAGGACCCTTAATCCTCAGATGAGAGGGACACTTTGCAAAACCTTAATGACACTGAAAAACTGCTTTGCAATTTTTGATTTTATGCAAAGTTTTGAAGTAGACTGGACTTGATGATCCCAGAGGTCTTTTCCAGCCTCAATAATTCTGTGATTGTGTGATTCTGTGAAGTGAACCTATAGTAAGGCTTTCTAAGAAAAAAAAAAAAAGACACTAAAGGTAGAGGAGAGCTCTTTAGGAGGAGTCACAGAGAGCCAAGAAAGTCATCAAGAGACCAGATCATAATTTTGTTCACTAAATTTCTGTTGAGAACTTGTCGTACACCCCTTAACACAGTTCTCCCTAGGCTGAGTTCTTACCTGCATGTGCATAATTTTGTTGCCAATAACTGGTGCAAAATGGCCATACACCATCTTCCTAAAAACTGGAGGGCTGTTGAGTGTAGGGCTATCTATGCCTAGTAAAAAGATGCTTTGGCAACTCATTTTTCACATATTCCCGATGTCCCTAAAGGTCTGTGACAACCCAGAGTGGGCTGTGCCTCTGCATAGACTCCTGTCTTGTCAATCTTTTGCTGTTACAAATTCCTCTTATGCAATGGGAAGAAGCATAGGGTAGGATCTGGGTGCTAACCAGCTGCGAGCTAGTGCCAGAGTCAGGATGTTAGCCCTTTGCTTTGGAATCAGCTCCCATAAGAAACCTCCCTCTGCAGTTAAATGAACACTGTAACCGGTGTTGTGTTGTGCAGGCTGTAGCTTCCCTGACCAGCCTGCCCTAGGACCCCTGCCCACCCGCTGCCCATTTAAGCTGAGGTATGGACATCCCATTATTTCTTGTGTGGTGGTGTAGGTGTAGCTGTGTCCAGCCCGGCGTCTCTTGCAGCCTGGGTTCACTGGCTGCCTCCCTGGCTAGACCTTAGACCTGCATCACAGGCAGCCTGCTCTCCAGCCCTGTTTCCTGTCTGGACCTTGAACTCTCCATGTTCTTGTCTCTGGGGCTCTCCTGCAGAAACACTTGGCTGCACCCCCAGGGTGGACCATGGACCTAGTTCAATACCCGTATCTGGGACTATTGGTGGACTCTGACCCTACCACCACCCTGGCCTTACCTGAATGTGGGACTGACCCGTTACTGGGGGTGCTGGGGGTCCCTGACTGCCTGTCCTGGGCTTTCTGGAGGCTCCTAGCTCATCTTCCTTTGTGGCAAAATGTATCTGTCTCTTTTCTTGATACTGCCTGACTTCACTGAACAGCTTGGTAAGAGCACACCGGACCCAGCTTCTATACACACCTTCCTAGACTACTAACCTTCATGACTCCTGGAAAGATGGTACAGCTTAATGCTACCCATTTTTGTCTTTCCTGATGACTTTCAGCATGTGGAACTGTGCGTTTTTCAAAAATGTTATAGCACTTTGAGACCTTTTACTACTGTAGGAGGTTTACATTTACCTAATGCTATGTTGCTTGTAGTCAAGACCTTCAGTAGAGATTTGGCCTCAGATCCTGCAGTTATTAAAAGGGAAATGGTGGAGTCTCTCTGTGTGGTCACTACTAGCTTTCAGGGTAAACAAAACAGTTTCTTTCTAAGTGCTACACTTAAAAAAATAGTTCAAGTCTGAAGTTCCACCTGCTTATAAATCAGAATGAGGACAGTATTGGAATATGGTGGTCTATTTTTGAATGCAAACCTTAGTTATTAAGTTTCTGTGTGAGCATCTAAATACAGCATTCAGGGAACAGTCTTTGCGTTTTAAAGTATAGCTGTTCTTCCCTAACCAGTATAAATCCACAAGGTAAAAGTATTGAAGAACAGTAAAATCTTTAGAGTGCAAAATGTGCCAGTATGCTTATTGTAGCATCTTTTTCAAGGTTTTATATTCTTTATTATTGAATGAATTGAACGAGGAGAATTCTACTTATATAAATTAACAGGACTATGCCAATACTTGTACTTTTAAAGCACATGGGATTATAGAACTTCACAATATTATCTTACCAGGTTTCATACTTCTGTACACACAAATGCATACACACTACCATATGTTGATGATCATCACTGTCTAAGACCACATAATTATTTTGAAAAATATTCCAGCAGTAGAAGTTGCTAATATTTTTGTTATTATGTGCCTGCAAAATGTATGCAGCTGCAATAACAAATCTGTGATTCTTTTAAACTTTATCAGAACTTGTATGACTAATTCAGCCTTTTATCCATCTGTGGATA
>NW_009695196.1:49738-80154 GCF_000703405.1 Apaloderma vittatum | reverse complement strand
AGATAGGCACAGAGAAATGCCAGACAGATAAAATAATTGGTAGCGTAAATCTGAGTGGGTAGGCAGTTGGATTTTCTTCAGTCATTTCTTCCTAGCCACTGTCTTTGAAGCTGTAATCCTTCTGAGCTAAGCATGGTCTCAGGTTCCAAACACACATTGATACCTCAGTAAGAAACTGACTGCGGAGAGATTGTGCTGCATTGGGATGTCACTGCTCCCACAGCCAAACCAGCTGTGAAGTTTCCTTATTTATTTCATTGCAATAGCTTTCCAGGATGATTTTAAACAACCCAAGATATTTTGCGTGAAATGCATGAAGAAAGCTCACATCTTTCATCAGCTCAGCTCTCTACATAGTACCTTTCACTAAATTTGTTATCACAAGCATCTGGTGACCAGTAACTGTTCTTGCAGCTGGGCTGAGTTGAGGTACACAGTGCAAAAGAGGGGAGGAGAAGAGACACAGGATCTGCTCTGCTTTTCCAAAGAATGGGGCATATGCGTCCTGGAGATCAGTGGAGTCAGCAGGTCCCCTCACAGGCACACAGATATTAGGATCAGGACCCAAGTCTCTGTTAGTCTCTCATGTCCAGTGATGGGTAGAAAATTTAAAACTTTTCTTGCTGTTTAAATACTCAAATATAAGTATTACCTTCTTTAAAACTAGTGAAGCTGCAAGAAAGTGAAGGCTAATAAACCCCTTAGTTTTAGTCTGATATTTGAACAAGTGCTGCTTATGCCAGGTCAGTTAAAGAAATGTAGGAAAAGAACTATCAAACTTAAAAATGTTTGTTTCTACTTCTAATTTTCATCCATTTCTACAAGCAGGAATCTTTAATACCATGTCTAAATATGCAGGCAAAATAGTCTCAACATTTCCTGAGATGAGCTGACATACAGCTTCTTACTGACATACGAGCACTTAGGTATAGTATTTCACCATTCTCCAGGTCTAAAAATAAAAAAAAAAGTAAGTAATAAATTATATTCTTGCCTTTCTATTTTTATAAATCTCACATTTCTAATGGAAATGAAACACACAATACCTAAACTTTGGCCTTCTTATGTTGCTTCTGATCTTTATGATAGTATATTATTGGGAAAGATATTCCATATTTTGGATGGAATAAGTATCTACTGTGAAATTTTAAATTTATTTTCATGATTAAAGTTGCACAGAAGCTTGTTCAACCAATTAGTTGTATATTTGCTTTTGCTTGCTGTATATGCAAAATCTGAAATTCTAACTGGTAACTCTGGTTTGGCTGTTCTCCTCTCCTTTTCCCTTCCCTTCCCTGCTCTTCCCTTCCCTTCCCTGCTCTTCCCTTCCCTTCCCTGCTCTTCCCTTCCCTTCCCTGCTCTTCCCTTCCCTTCCCTGCTCTTCCCTTCCCTTCCCTGCTCTTCCCTTCCCTTCCCTGCTCTTCCCTTCCCTTCCCTGCTCTTCCCTTCCCTTCCCTGCTCTTCCCTTCCCTTCCCTGCTCTTCCCTTCCCTTCCCTTCCCTTCCCTTTGTTTCAAAGCCCAACTATCTTACTTTGGTGCTAAGATTGCTACTCTTGAAAGTCTAGCAAAACTATATTATAAAATTTATCCTCTCTCAGTTGTAAAGCATGAAGTGGCTCTGATGGTGGTGTACTCCTGTAGATGTAAGATAATAATCATATAAATGAGGTGTAGCCATTGACTAATATCAAATACTACCATACAAGCAGTGCATATTGAGTCCACATTGAGGCAGATTCTCTGCTCGTATAGTATTACTGCCTGTAGCTGATCATAGAATTTATGTGAGACTCCCTGTGCAATCCTTCCTTTAAGTTAAAAAAGCCAGATTGTGCCTTTCTGGGCACATGCACTTGTGACTGGAATCAGACAGGGGTGTGCTCCTTTCTGTATAGAAGTATTTAACATAAAGCATTCCCTTCTTTTCTCCTGCCAACTTAGACAATACCAGGAAATATGTTTCGAAGCAAAGGGATAATTCAGTTAAAACGCCAGTTAGAATTTATCTAGATTTTGAATAAAAGGAACACTGAGCCCACCCTGGAGTCCAAAGAGCAGGTTCTGGTTAACTGGAAGCCTAAGGAGCGAGTCTCCTTCCTTTTGTGGGTGCTGGCAAACTAGTTACAACAATTAATCTGTTCTAACTCTGTAGCTAAAATTCTCTTGTGGGATAAACCATTCCAAGAAAAAAAAAGTGACTTTGAAGAACTAAGTGAATATTTTATTCTAAAATGTTGTGCCTACACAAGAAATAATTATTTTACTAAAGCTTATTGATTCATTTTGCCATGCAGCAAGCTCTTATAAAAGTCCTCAGCATTCGTATTCAATTGTCAGATATTAACACACTCATGAATGTTTTGAACAATCATCTTGTTGCTGTGTGTTTTTTTTGAAGATGCTTCTATTAATTCCCATGAAGCCATTTTTCTACTTACTAACTTTTCTCACAGTTGGTGTAGAGATGTTGGTCTTTTTCTTAGTTTTAGAGTTAGTAATTTTCAGTGGGGATTAACTTAAACATACACTGAAAAAGCTGCTGACATGTTTGTATTTTGGAGCAATTAAAAGGTTTTATTGAATGTTGCTTTAAAAAAGTAATAGAAAACAGACAACAAAAGTAGCCCTTGGAAGTTGGCTGGTCCATCTTCTGTTCTCAAGGCTTATCTAACAATGCCTGAATCATTTTTTGGCAGAGATTTGTCAAATTCTCCCTTCTTGCAATTTAAGCTGCTACTGTCTGCAGTCTCTGCAGTAGCCTTTTACATGTCTGAAGACCATTGTGATGTCTCCCCCCAGTCTTCTCATCTGCAGATGATGAAGAGCCTGGTCCTTTCAATGTTTTCCAGGTTTGGAGAGATCTGCCTGCTTTCCTCTCTACTCTCTCCATTTGATACCTGGCGTTGCTGGAAATGATGCTTCAAACTGATGATAGCACTCTGTCTGAATGAAGCCTTCCAACTGACACTTTTCCAGGGTGGTATTTGCTTTTCTTGCAACCTTGTGGCACCGCTGACGTATATTCAGTCTATGATCCACTGTGACCTTGATCCCGTTTGTGGAACTGCTGCTCAGTCATCCTCATCTTGTATTTGTTCAGTCGATTATTCCCAAAGTGCTACGTTTTGGATTTGCCCTCAGTGCAGTGTGTTCCATTTGTTTAATGACCACGTGCGATTTATTTCGGTAATGCATCCTCTCTACGTCTTCAGTTCATCATTCTGAACTCAAAGCCTGCCGCCTGTGTCGAGCTTAAAGCTTTTCCAAATGCTGCATCCTTTGCAAAGCTGATGCAAATTCTATTGATCCCACTGTACAACTCATTAATGAACATACCGAAAAGTGCCAGATTTGGGGTAAGTATTGTACAATGTAATAGGTATGGAATGTCCTGGTCAGTGACTCTTCAATACTGAAGCTCAGAGGATAGGCATGGTGTGAACAGAGAATTATTCTACCATGACTTACCATGCCATGACTTGAGAGAGTTGAAGAGAAATTGTGTCAAACCACCCAGGCCTGGGAAGCACTGAGTGTCTTCACCAACAGTGCTGATGAAGGTCCACACGAGGTCCAAAGCTGAAAAGACAAGAGCCTGAAGCATTAATGCCTTTTCCACACAGCCAAAGGAGAAATATTTGCTATGGTTTCTCCCTCTCTGTGTTTGTGGTTGCAGAAATCAGACCTACATAATCACACTAAAGCTTTGCTTTATTATTTTCAAAATTTAAGTTGTTTTCTGAAAATCGAAATTTAGTTTAGCTTAGTTTCTATTAAAAAAGGCATTCTTAAGTAGAGGGGGAGAGAAAGAGGAATAGGAGCAAGAACTAGAACTTGTTGGAAGTGAACAAAAATTCAGGAGCTAAACGTGTTGTAATGCTGTGAGTGTTGTGGTGTTTATGTTTCCCTATTCATAGAAAAACTTGTTGATTTTCACTTTTGAAAGTATTTTTCCCTAAGAGCTATAAATGACATCTTTCATTAGGAAATTTTATTTCTCAAAAAATGCTGACAGGGATTTTTTTCATTTTCAATGCTTCTCCATGAAAATGAGCCACCCGATATATTTGAGTTTCACACGAGTTTTTCGAAATGTCATATGTTTTAAAGTTTCTGTTACAGTTATTTTTTAAAATAACTTCCAGTAAACAGATACTTTACATGAATTGTCTTTTGACAATATATTTTGCTATGGAAAATATAAAACTTCCTGTAGAATCTTTCATTATCTAAACTTTTGATGAAGATGTATTTGTTGTTCTTGATAATAATGATTGCACCTTTTTCAAGGCCAGATACAAGACAATAAATAGTTTGAGTTCACTGGCACTTGTACTTTATGTCATTTAGCTCAGTATATGAAAAAGGAGAGATCCACAAGCCAACATTTAAAAATGTTTTACCTGCCCATCGACCTTGATATTTATTGCAGAATTAATGCACAGTTATACGTAACTCCTTTGTTTTAGATATCGTAAGGCAGGATTCCTGAGACCAAACTTACAGTTTTGTAAGGGCTCTTTAGGAGTACTTGCGTATTTAATGAAGTAAAGTTACCAAACACCACACCTGCTGTCTATTTTGTGGGTTCTAAAGTATAGGCCTGCATTTCCTTTCAGAGGAGTAAGACATGGAAAAATTCCATTCAAGAATGAGGTGTCAGCCAGGTAATTTTCCCTTAAGATATAAATGACTCAGAGAGGCTGATTCTTCTTGCTGTGTTACTCGGGGAACAATACAGCCTGGTATAAAGCAATGTTTTGCTTTATATTGCTTTTGACTGAGTGACACTGCGTTTTATCAAGATAATAAAAACGGAATCATATAGATAGTATTTCAAACGTTAGAATAATTAATAAGTGATGTTTGCCCCTGAAAAGGCCTAGTTCTGGCACAGCCAAATTTTGCATGAACTGACCTAGATTTAACTCAAGATTTACTCAATACAGGATTAGTCCAAAAGAGGGCAAATGTAGTCATCAAATCAACGACATGTGATTATAACTGAAACACATTTGATGGAAGAAGGAACTTGAGAAATCCAAGACAATAAGATAAGGCAGTTGTCTCTCCATGGTTTGTTAAGAGACTAACTTGCTCCATAATTTTGCAACTTTCATTCAAAGCTGGTATTTTGCACTTCAAGGGTTATTGTTACTTGAAATGAAAAGTTGAAACTTAAATTAATATTTTTATTTTTTATACTTTATGATGTGTAAAGAAAAGCTCAAACCTCTTTGTTGTTGTATTTATTACTTTTTAATCTTTTATCCTTACATCCATAGAATTATAAAATCATAGAATGATTTAGGTTGGAAGGAAATTCCAACTAGATAATCATCTAGTTCCAATCTGGACTAGGGCATACTTGAGTTGTTGACTGACTGAAAAGCATCAGTTAGGAGTAACTGAAGAGTTAAGTCTGGCTCTGTTAGCCAGCATGAGCCTAGCCTACATGTGATGGCTGCCAATGGTGTGAAGGCATTGACTCACCCAGGCTGCTGTCACCTGCTCGACACCTTCTTCCATTTGGAAATTTTTGTCCCCCTCCTTACCCCCAGCCTCCAGCACAACTGAATATCTTGTTACTCATTAACATTACTGTCAAAATCATTTGTGTGAGTTCAAATACTTCATAGTGAGGGATTTTTTTTTTTTTAAAAAAAAACCAACAACCAGGATCAATGTGAATGTAACTGGGTTAGAGGAGACTGTGCACACAGTGACGCCAGCAGATGGGAAGGTTGCAGCCATCTCACGCAGGATGGGTGGTGAGGCCTGAACAAGCAGCTTGGGGAGGTCGGCATGGGTAACCACTGACAGAACCAGAGAAGTTTGTCTGACTGGGCTTTCTTTGTATCCAGCATCACCTTCAGTGCATTTTCAGTTAAGAAAAATGTGTAAGGTGAAAGCAACATCAATGAAATAGCAACAGCACAACATGTGAAGGAACAGCAATCCCGAGAAAGGGAGAAATTTTTTATCTGTGGTTTGTAGACTTTGGGGTGGGAGGATGAGTTTGCAACCTCTTTAATGCTTGCAATTAACTTGCCTTTGGATGTCACAACTGCTGCTGAAGACTTGGTGCTTTCTTCCCTTCACTGAAGGTGTTAGGAGCTTGCAGCAGTTCTTCACACCTCCCCATAGCTGCTCCCCAGCCACAGGAGGTACTTTCTCAGGATGTCTGTGTTACAATGATAATGTCAGTTCAAGGAGTCCTGCATACTCATATGTGCTGCTTCTACTCGTCTCTCATTCTTATACCTACACCACAATGTATCAGCCTCTCCAGGGTTACTAATAACCTAGATCTTTTCAGCAATCTGTTCTCTTGCAGAGCTACACCAACAGCTCCATCGATATTCCTGGGGAGGCAGCAAACTGGCTTCTTAAACTTGTTCTGCCACTGAAGCCAGTGACAAGTGAAGCAACCACTGAGATAATAATTTCTCAGATTATTCAAGGATAGATGTGTTAAAATGTTCTATAAATTATTTGGAAGATTGTGCAGGTGACTGGGCGTAGGTAGGATGTTTTGTTCAACTTTTTAGGACAAATAGTCTGAAAATATGCCCATTTATTATGCTTTTCACAGTGACAAAACAAGAGCATCAAATTTTATCTTTGACTTTAAGATCTTGAGTGCATTGCAGTATGATGCATTAAATCTAATTATTGTAGCCACTTGCTTTTGAAAATTTCCACTTAGAAGCATAAGAACTAAAACATTGACTTAACATTCTAGCTTCTGTAAAAAAAAAAAATTGCTGGTAAAAAACAGCTGTTTTGACCCTGAGCAAGAGTGTGACGACTGTTACAACATTGTTCATTGATGGAAGTCATGTGTCGTTTTGGTTAAAGAGTTTTCAAACCTGTATCATCTAGGCAATGGTGAGTTCTTTTGTATTGTTTCTTCCTGTATTTGTGAAGTTCCTGTTGCAACATAGTCCCAGTCATTTAGGAACAAGACCATCTGAGATTACAAAATAGTAGGACCAACAATCGTGGTTCAGCTGGGCAAGCACTAATTTATGGTATTTTTTGCAGGCAGATTACTAACAGGCAACTGTCCAAAATACTTCAACGACCTTAAAAATGTTTCCAGAAAAATGTTATTTTAATAATGACTATGCAATACATAGTAAACATGAATGCAAGAGGTTAAGAGATCAGAAAAGAGTTCTCAGCGGCATGGATTTAACACAGGAAGCAATGGGGAAAGTCTAAGGTTAAACTGTTGAGTTAAAGCCAAAACGGAAACTGGGGCAAGAAAAAGAAAACATGGTGTCATAAAGATGATGACATCTTTGTGATAGGAAGATGACTAACAATACAGTTGTAAAACCTAGGCACAGAATGTTCTCATCGATTCTAGAAAGTAAGGTAGAGTTGGTAATCCTGTTGTATTTTCACCACAGATAAGTCTATTTCCTCTTTTAAATGAAAGGTCAAGCAGATCAAATGCAATCAGCTAAAGCACGAGGTAAATCACAGACTCAAACTACTCACTTTAATTAGCTGCAAACTGTTCTTTTCAGATTAGGCGATTTTCTTAAAGTATTTAGACACACAGGAAAAAATGCACATTTTTAAGTGAAAAGGAAAGCATATCATTCTAACTTGCTTATATCTAGAATACATCAGCTAATTAAAAAAGCTGAGGGAATTGTCAAGGTCATGTTGGTCATTCAGATAAAAAGAGACACAAATGCTGCAAGAAGTCGAGTTCTCTGGCCTTGACTCAGCAAAGATCTTGAGTATGTTCTTAACTTTAAGCACAAACATTCCCATGGAAATCACTGGTGTTGATTCAACAACTTGCAAGATCAGGTCCTTAAGAAAGTTTGTTTTCTTTCATTATTTTGCATATGTCTTGTAGGTTCTCCTACAGCAGAGCAGCAAGCTGCTACATGTCCCTTGTAACTGTGGGTACAGAGGAATTTACAATGTAAGCATTTTGTAACATATTTTGTGAAAACTGTGCCATCATCTCAAGTATTTTCTGTAGATTCATTGTAGCACAGAAATGCTGCAGAACTAACGCATGTTCCCTCAAGGGGGATGGGGCGTACTGCTTCTTTATTATCAAAAGACATTTATTTGTGGGAGAGTTTATGGAGCAAGAGCAACATATCACAATGTTTATTACTTTGCATGTGAGGTTGAGTAACTAGTTAACAAAACTGTATTGTTTGCTGACCAGAGTCGTGGCATTCTGTAAACGAAAGGAACTTCCTATGAAGTAACACAGAAATATTCTGGCTGTCATATTTGTAAAAGAAATAATCTGCATTCATTTATCAGTAATAAAGTGTTTTAAGATTATGCAAGTACACCAATGCAAGATGATCATTAACTATTTAAGAGATGGAGTCCAAATACTCCATGATGTTTTGGGGGTTTTTTTGTTTGTTTTAGTTGGTCCTCTTTTGTTCACATTAGTTTTACCATTTGTTTGTGCTTACAGCCTCCTCTTTGCTTCTAGAGAAAAAGACAGAACCTTTCAGATGTAGGCAGTTTGCCATCCGCAATACATACAACTGCAGTTTCCTTACATTTAAGTGCAGCCTCTATCCTTATTCTGTGTTCAGTTAATGCTTTGTGAGGTAGAATAACATCCTCTTCTGCTCCATTGTTTTTGTTGATGCTGTGTCTTGGGATTTTGACAGGAAAAAGGACTCCAGTTTAAAGCTAGCCAGAGTTAGCAACTACGGGTTTCAAGAATGCAGACTGAGCAATTACCACAAACATGTCCAGAGCAGCTGGTTTGAATGTGTGTCCAAGATTTTCCAAAATTTTCCTTTGAGCAGTGGTTCTGGTTACAGCTAAGACTAATAACCACAGTTAATGCTGACCTTCTTCACAAAGTCTCATCTGCAGCATCTAGACAGAGAGAATCCTAATTTCTGCCAAGGACTTCCAGGCAACACAGTAATAGGCAAATGCTAATGCTAACACTCCTGTCAGTAACAGAGAACTTATTGCTGTGCTTTAAAAGACCGTGAGCTGAGAATAGATTGACCTGTGTTGTCAGACTTTTCCTTAAAAATACAACAAAAATGTAAATTCAGATCAAAAGCTTCTTGCTGGGTTTCTGGGAGTAGCTCTGGTGCAATAAATCTTTCTAAATGTATACATGTGTGAAATAAAGTATGCCCCAAGTCAATGTTTTTGTTTTTGTTTTTGTTTTTAAATCAGAGTATTGAAGCCAGTTCAGGGCGGTCAGCATGCAAACCCATGTTGCTCCGCTGGTCAGGCAGGCATAAGGCTCTGCATTGGGACACAAGGAAAGGATTTTTTTTTACAATCTGGAGAAGCAGTTGCAGTCTTTCAAAATATGGAAATTTGAATCACCATAGCTGTGAAAGACTCTACATTTTGTGACACAAGAAAGAACAAACAAACTGCATTCTCTGCACAAACCATGTTCAGGAATAACAACATTTGCTGGTGTGAGAATGCACATTCCGTTTACTCCATGCATAAAAAGTGTTCCTTGTGAAACTTACATTCAGGTTTTCTTTCTTCAGCTTAGAAGATACCATTGGACTTTGAGTTATCTTTCTCTGAGGAAGTAAGCCAGTTAGAAACCAGTGGCTCTGGCTCCATCCTTCACACAAATATGATGTTATTGCAGTGTCCCAGGATGAATAATATTAAATAAACCTCCTACATTTGAAGATGCTTTTGTGGGAGGAAAGGTAAGATTTGAGCTGTGTGCTACTAGTAGTGATGTGCACGATGATGTGCTACAATAGTAGAAGTTGGGCTTAGTTGTAAAGTTCCTCCTGGTGCCAGTGACTTGTGGCCCTGGAGGTTGGGCTGTTGCTTCCAAGTAGCTGAATGCACCATTAGTTCTATTCTGTCTCTGATAAAGAGAATGCTCAGTATTTGTGCTGAATATTTTACTGATATGTACCTGTGAAAATTTGTAGACTTGTTTTGTCTTAAAGAAATCCCTGTTAACTGTTTAAAGGTATCTAAAATTTGTTAAAAAAACTTTCTGATCTCTGTGTCCTTCCCAACTGTTGAATTTTTTTAATGTATTTAGTTAAAATTAACTTCTTGCTCTGATCAGTCCTGTTATCATTTCATATATTGGCATATTCACGATGGGTGAGTGAATGCAAAACAGAACATGAAGACATCCAAACAAATTAAAATTTTAATTTGAGTGAATACTTTTTGAAAGTTTGTCCTGCTGCTATTCAAAATGCCATGCTTCTGAATCAGAAGCGATAAACTCACAAGAGAGAGTGCTGGAAATAATCCATGGACATCCTGTTCTTATTAGACGTGGGCTAAAACATTCTGACAGATTTCAAACCTGCTGAAATATTATTCATCAAAAATTTTTGACGTTGACTCCAGCATTACTGGGAGCACATCTTACTTCTCTCTTTCTGGGTGACTATGAAAAAGGGAAAAGGCAGAAGCATATATGGTTAAAAACAGAGTGAGAAAAGAAGCAGAGAGCTGACTGTGTAAAGAAGAAAGGGACACCCTGGGAAAGTGGCAGAGAAAAGGGAAAGAAAAAGAATCCCAATTTTTGTAAGCATGTCTCTTTAGGACTGAGACTGTGCCAAACCTTGGACTTGGAGGCTGTTCTGTCCTTAATACATTGCACATGACTGTCTGTAGCTAGAAAAACATTTTTTGTGGTTTTTAAAAAATTGAATTATCCTTATATGAAATAAAATAAACTATGAGTTTAAATGACAGAGTAAAAAGAGAGAAATTCATTTTGCAAGCCCTTGGAGGCTTGAAAAATCCCTTAGGTTCACAAAAACAGACCCCATAAGGTTCATATATTCCCAGGGTAGGATGTACAATGGAGCCACTTCCATCTGCTTCAATTAAGTTTTCATCAAACTCTTTTTATTTAGCTAACTGATTCTCCTCTCAAGACATGTCTGTATTAAGGGCAAGATCCAAAATACCCTATTGACACTTCCTGTGCAATGTAGATAGACATTAGACAGGGAAAGCTAGAAATTAGGTTAGGAGAGTGGTTATAAAACCTCTGTAACCTTTGAAATTACAAGACCGTAGGCAGTTGAGTATGATGATGAGTGTTTCTTTTAGCATCTAAGCCTTTTTCCAGATAGACTTATTCACCTTTTAAGATCTGCGTCTTGACTCATTGGAAGTATTTAGTGTGTCTAAACCCCAGGAAAGATGGCCCTTAGTGCATTTGTTAAAAAAAAAGGAAACAATACTATTGGTTGCCTCTAGGTAACTCTCCATTCCGCAGTTTTTTTTCAGCTTTTTCCTCAGGAATGTTATTCCTCACTCTATATGATTTCTAGGCTCCCTTCTTAGTGTCTTAACAGACTAGCAGGGTCCATTTTGCAGATGTTGGATTGGCTACTAAGCAGTGTGAAGCTAGCTCTCTTGGCACCAAACTGAAGCAAAGAGCTGCAAGACCAATATGTCTTCTAGGTAAGGAATACTTTTTGTGCGGATGTTAAAGCAGGGGTGTGTGTGGAGTTAGATACTGAGACAAGTTGATACCGATAGTCAATATCAGCAGACTCTGATAATCATCAAAGATACCACAGGGCTGGGTGAACGTAAAGACGGCGGTGCTGAGCTAGAATGTGGATCATCCAGCCCAGCAGGCTGTCTATGACACTTGTCTGACAGGGAGGCACTCTAATTGGAAAGGTGGTCTTTGAGAGTGAGCCTCATCACTAACACTTCAGGTAGACTAACTCCTGCAATTTCCTCAGGTCCAGGGAACTTGACTGAAATTTGTGGTGTGGGAGACTGATTTTGTTCTTTTTTTCCTGAGTTAAAATATATTCCTACATCCAAACTACCAGTAATCTTACGCAGATGACTAAGGAAGAACATAGGAAAAGGTGGTTTGATTGCTGCTTAAGCCCGTATCAACTTTTAGCATACTTGATACTCCTTGCAAGAAATTCCACCTATTTCATGAGAACACCACCTTTTAGTTCAGTTCAAATTCTTATTTGGAGCTTCATTTGATATCTGTTACTCCTGAACTGGACGTATAAAATTGGTGCCAGACTACTATCTCCATGACATGTATGGTTTTACATACTTCTTCCACATCCTTCAGGAATTTGTTTCCCAGACTGTACAGTCCTGAATTATTTGATCGTTTCCTTACAGGGAGGCTGTTGCAGACCTCTGGCCTTCTGTCCTTGCTCTTACAAAGTTTTTGTTCATTAAGAATTATGTTCTGAGCCTGTTTCTTTAATCGGCTTTGGATCTAGCTTGAGATTGTAGGTGGAGCCTTCCTCCAGTCAGGAGTCTTCCTTAGAGTTAGGTATCTTCTCTATTAGTCTAAAAAATGATGTCTAGTGACTCATCTTCCTTAGGACACATTTATATACATGCATGTGTGTGAGTATATGTGAGTACTCGAGATTTGCTTCAGCTGCTCTTCTACCATGGATGACACAAAGCTGTTTACATATTATTACATGTGCAGCAGTTTTGAGAATTCAGGTGTCCTGCTTTCCTGGCCAGTGTGTGACCCCTTGACTGGAGAGTCACACAGGCCTGAGATGTTCTCAAATTATAGGATCATCACTTATGCCATGTGCATGTGATTGCTTCAGGGACACCCTCACTGCAGTGTGGCCTTGCCTCCTGCTTTGGGCCGTCTCTGATAGACGGCAGAAGTGGGTTTTCACTCGCTTGGCATTGGGGTGAAGGTTTTCCTTATCTTCTGTAATTACTAAGCCATTGTGTAACAAGACTTTTATCTTTCTCCTCTAACTGAAACAGCAGTTGTTACCGTACTTCCTCCAGTGCTTTCTCCTATAGGTGTAGGGATTGTGTTCACATGCCATGCAACACTAGCAAGCATGTACAGCAGCTCCGTAGATGTCATAGGGCGTGGGTCGCAGAGCAGTTGCTGGTGACTTCAGGTCACATGCAGACAGCAGATAATGTTCCAAAGAACTCTGCTGACAAAGACGTAGGTGCATCCAGGATCAGGCAGCAGGAGAGATAGTCATAGAATAGTTTGGGTTGGAATGGATGCTTAAAGGTCATCTAGTCCAAAACACCCCCCCGCTCAACCTTCATTGACCAGGGACATCTTTAACTACATCAGATTGCTCAGAGCCCTCTCCAACTTGACCTTGAACGTTTCCAAAGATGGGGCATCTAACATCTCCCTGGGCAACCTCTTCCAGTGTTTTACCACTCTCATTGTAATTTCTTCCTCATATCTAGTCTGAATCTACTCTTGCTGAGTTTAAAACCATTACCCTTTGTCCTATTGCAACAGGGCCTACTAAAAAGTCTGTCCCCATCTTTCTTACAGGCCTCCTTAAAGTATAGGGAGGCCACAATAAGGTCTTGCTGTAGCCTTCTCTTATCCAGGCTGAAAAACGCCAGGTTTCTCGGCCTGTCCTTGTAGGAGACATGTTCTAGCCCTCTGGTAATTGTTGTGTCCCTCCTCTGGACCTGCTCCAACAAGTCCATGTCCTTCCTACGCTGAGGACTCCAGAAGTCCTGCATTAGGTGTTAGGATATTGTGCAGAAAGTTGTTGAGCAGTATTGCATCATTGTAGTTACCTCCGTCATACAGCAGCGCCAACCTGGGTAAGAGGACAGTAATGTCCTAAGTGTCTGATGTGAACTTAACCAGGACACAGTGTGATGGAGAGACAGATGTTACACTAAAAAACTATCTCTACAGGTTCACAAAGACAGTACTACTCTCACTCCTGCTTAACTTATGAGTGTGCAGTCCAGAGGGATTTTGACTTATCTAGGCCGAGGTCACTCGGGAAGTCTTTGACAGAACCCAGAAGTGTCATCTCTTTTCTAGCATCCCAATATCATAAGTGGCCACCAAAGCTTTTTCTTTTTTTTTACTTTTTTAAAATTTTCTTTATTCATATCTTTTGGAAAACTTGTGATCTCTATTCTTATGCTTTCAACTATCCTTCTGAGAAAATAACTAGTCACATGCAGGGAAAACAGAGGAAAGTATCGAGGTTTCATGGGGCTGGTGAGAAAAATCTTTCTTGCAGAGACTTTTTTCTCCTTCTAAGCATCTCCAAGCGTGGTGCTGATAACACCAAGGTCGTGGGTTCGATTCCTATTCGGTCCTCATGTCTTGCCTGATCTAGTTGAGAGGAGTCCCTGCCCATGACAGGAAGGTTGGATTAAATTATCTCTAAAGTCCCTTCCAGCCTAGGCCATTCTATGATTCTATGATTCTTGCTTTTCATAGAGTCGTTTTACATATGAACAGATGAGTCATATTATTTCTCTGTGAACAGAAAGGGCTGTCTGTTTTTCATGTGAGAAGGCAGTAAGTCAGCTTTCACATCCTTACTTGGGGACAGCTGGTTTAAAATCTAAATGATTAAAATTGGAAATTAACTGGAATAGAGATATTCAGTTTAGAAATGTACTGGTAGAACACTAAGGGTGGGATTTATACCCACAGCTAATAGAAGATTCAGCTGTGAGTTTGCTGTGAAATTTCTATTAATTGTTATCTAGTGAGGCAAGATAAGTTTCTGGACAAGTATCTGTAATTAAATATGAGCTAATCAGAGTAAAATAATCTACTGAAGTGATGTTAGCAAAAGGATGTGTCAGATTTTCTTGGTTTGTGGCTTTGCTCACCTATTGTGGGTAAAAGCAGGGAAGAGATGGAGAGAGAAGAATTCACCTTCATCTTTTTCAGAATAATAATGGTTTAATGTGATTAATAATTTGACATTAATGATTTAATTTAATGTTTTCATGTTCCAGAGCTATCCTGGCCAGAGCAAGTCGCTTTGACTTTTGGCCAGGAGGGTCCTCAAGGGAGTCAAGACAGAGGCTGGAGATGCATGGGAGCTAGTCCCCTTGCCCACTGAGGTCCCATGTGGCGGCTGTCAAAGGAAACCCTTCAGTGGCACTTATCTCTAGATCTTTGTAATGAAGTGCATTACAATAATGGAATGTTGCTCATTTTTCTGAGGAGGCTTCAGTACATGTGGAAGGATACTGTACCCCTTCATTGATATGTCCCTTCTCTGCTCACTTGGGATCAGGAGTGAGAGTGGCAATGGTGATGGCAGGGAGACAGCTCAAGGAGTATAAACCCACATGGGAGCACCCCCTCCTGTGTCTGCAAAGGAATAGGGGCTAAAATTCATGGCAAGACAGACGGGGCTCCTTTCTCACTGGGGTAAATGAAGAAGAGAGCAGCATGAGAGTTTGTCTCTGAATTTGCCTGTTTAATTTTGCAAACATAATGAGTTGTAAGTAAGAGTGTTTGGATGAGGTTTTCTTTACAGATGAAGAAGGACTCTTCTGGAACCATGCACTGTACAGTAATAACACCTTGTTCTGTACAGCTCTTTGGAATGTGTAGAACTGCTGTTGAAAAAAAAGAAATAAAAACATCACTAAATTAACTGCATAGCATCCAGATCAGTATACCTTTCTGTGAACAGAACAGCAGATGCTGCTTATAGCAACCAGTTAATCAATGGCTACTGATGTTATAGCACCAGCTGTGAAGATGCCAAGGCAAGGTTTGGTTTTGGTTGGTTTTTTTTTGAAGTATCATCATGAAATTCCATCTGGAATGGGTTTCCCACGGGGTATCTTAAACTGGAAATCCAGACATGACTAGTAGTAGCTTTAAACAATGAGTAAAAAAATGATAATAATAAAAAACTGTTTGCATTTCATGTAGGGCAAAATAAGTGTTTTTCCAAATATGCATAATTTCCAGTAACATCCATCTCAGGAAGGTAAATACTGTAACCACTTCACTATGTCAAAGTGCTTATTTATTACGGCCTGCATGAGCCTTTTTTGGACCATACATACAGAATAAGGAATTCTGCTCTCAAAGCCTTAAAAGCTCTAGCTTCATGTATTGGTGAATACATGAGGATAATGCTGCTAACAAAAATCACTTCCTTTTTTTGACCCATTGCCTCTTTATCCTCTTCTGAGTGACTAGTGTTAACATCATTGTCTACATGTATTCATGCACAGGAGCTTTTAATCTCAGCTTTCCAGCAGTGAGTAGCCATGCATATGGGAACACACAGTTGCTGTCATGCTAGAAGATGGTGAAATGACTTCTGCCCCAAGTATTCTCTTGCCATTTATTCTTTTCTGGAGTGTATTCACATAAATGTTCTTTCCAACTTCCTTTTAAAAATAATGTATAGACACTTACATTCTGCTATTGAAAATACCTTTTTGCTTAATATTGAATGAATATAATGTACATTATACATGTGAATATAATGTGCATTATACATAGGTATTAATGCTTGTTGTTAGCTGCTGGTTTACAAACAGCAAAAAAATTAGTGGGGATTTACCAAGTCACATGATTTTTGATGCCTGCCTTGAGTGTCAAAATAGAAACCTGCATGGTTATTCCTGCAAAATAAGGATAAAGGAGTAGAACTATCAAAGGTGTATTGGAACACTGGGAAAGATATAAATCAAAACATATTTTCAGCTATCTTAAAAAAAAATTAGTGAATTGAACTTAATGATCTTCTCGTATATGAAGCAAGAGATACCTTAGTTTTGAAAAAATGTAACTAATTCTATTTTATAGAACAGATAGTTTTCAGAACATAAATCAGATTGATTTCTTTGCATTATGGTCAAAACTATCTTCTGGATGGTTTGTGAATAACATCCTGCTGAATGTATTTTTCATTCTTATGTCTGGTTTTTATTTACGCAGGAATCCTAATCAAAATAGCGTATAATGAACTAGATAAGGATGTAATATTTTTGGAAGCAATTTTATGTTTATTAAACAACAGTGGTTTGCCTTTAATTTTTTGTCTGAGCATTTATTATTTTCATCTTGTTTTCCAGAGGCACTTCCTTACAATGCTGTTTATTTTATTGCTACTGGAGCCTTTAAAAAAAGTCTGTTACTGAGAAATTTAATATGCATTATGGTTCTGACCAAAATTGAAAATAAACTCTCATTAGATTATGGCATTTCAGACAAGAAATTATTAAGATCTTATGAATGAACTACCTTTTCATCTGAGAGAACTGGGAAAGGGCAAAGGCAATACAGCTTGTTTTTCTACTGCACCCCATTTGAAGGCAACAGTACTACAGACGAGTATGCAGTAAAAAGAAACAAAGTCTGAAAGTTAATACCCCAGGCGCCAAACATATGTCTGCGAACGAGGAATGCAAGCAGACATTTCTATGTGCAGTACATTAATTCCTAATGGGCTCTTTCTCTTTTAAAAAGGTCAGATTATTGGATGGAACAGAATCTTGTCTCATGCAATATGTTACCTACCCTGGTGTGTGTAGAGTAATGGCATAGCTGTGTTTCCTTGTGATGAGGTTAACATCCCCTAGTAAGAAACTAATACTTCTGCTGGTAAAACACGGACAACTCAATGGGTCAAGCTTATCAGAGCTCTCTGTGTACAAATCTGGCATGTGATACTGCCAAAATATGGTGTCCCCATAGCGCCAGAGGAATGCGATGCTGAGGAGGATTGCGTGCAGTGAGGATCAAATCCCTCTTAGTGGTTTGTTCCATGGTGCACTTCATCCGTCAGTCTCCTGCTTCCCTTTTTAATTGCTGATCATGTAATGGAAAGCATCAGATTGATAAGTCTGAAGCCATAGTGTGACACAGTCATAGGGTATGAAATCACTGCCAGATCTGTCATAGTCTCCAGTGAATTTAGACTCACACCCTTGAGGTGCTGCCATGGGAGAAGCCAAGCTGGGCAGAAGCAGTGGGAGGGTCACTAGTGTGTGCCCAGGCCTTCACAGAGACCAGTGGCATGCTGTAGATGGCCTCCTCTCTCCTGAGCAAGCGCACAAATTGCTGCCAGTTGCATATTCTTGCAGGATTTCAGCTATGATTAACAGGTAATGTAGTTGTATTGCATTAACTTTTGTCAAGGGAAGCTACGTGGAAGAATAGTAATTGAGCCTGGAATTTCTCACTGCTTTTGTTATCCAAATATTTGACAAAAATAAAAATTGGTCTTTAGATAAGTGAGTAATTTTTCCAAGAAGGAAATTGGTAGCATGCAATGTGAATTTGTGTTTCGGTGATCATTTATGACTAGATTTCTATGCAAATACATAATCAGTATATACAGGTTGTGATTAGCATGGTCTGAGTATTACAGATTTCACATAACTGATTATTATTTTTCTTCAGTTTTTTTCCTTTAACATTTTCATAACTAACTGAGAATACTAAATGATGATTGCAATATTTTATGGAGGTGATTCTTGTTGAAAATGCAGTGTTTTGTAGCATATAATGAGAAAGAAAGTTATGAAGAGTATCTAATAAAAACATGGTCATACTAGAGAGTTTGAGTCAACTGAGTCTTGTTGACTGAACCTGTACCATCAATTGTGAAAATTTTAAGGGAGGAGGAGAAAAGCAGGTTCTGAAATTTATACCTGATAGCTTTTTCTCACCCATCACCCCTCTGGGAAGGAGTGAAGTTTGTGCTCTACAAAGGTGTGGGATGTGAAATCTCCAGATGCTCAGCAAGATGTATTTCAGTGTTGCATAATGAAATCCGAAGGGTGGTAGTGCCCTTCAAAGGCTATTTCCTTCCCTTGAAGAACAAATGCTATCATCAGCTATTTTTAATTACCCCCTGAATTATGATCCTGTCAAGGCAATGGGGCTCTGGTTACAAATGTACCGTCGAGCGTAGCAACAGACATGTAATCATGAGCAAGGCTTGACCACCTGCAATCACACAGGGTTGTTCATATGGTCCATGACGAACTGCTGGGTCAAGACTCATCTCTGTAGGACATGCCCGAGTATTAAGCACCCATGACATTGGCCGTGGTTGTAATTCTTTTGTTGCTGAGAGGAAATATAGTAACTTCTAGAATACACGGTTTGGAAACATGGGAAAAGTGGAACTGAAAGATGCTCAATCTGCAGGAAAAAAAATCCACTCTTGTTTCAATATATTATATTTAGAGACAGAGTACAAAACCTTTTGGCGAAGCAATTCAGTACACTATGGTAATCTTCTGGAGAAAAAATTACACTAGTGTGTGAAAATGTGGAAAACAAACATAGCAAGAACAGATTTGAAACAAATTCGATTCTTAATTTCCACCTCCAAATGAGACTATTCAGTATGTGATGTTTATATTTTTTTAACAATACAATGGGTAGGATAAGTTACTGTTCTTACTTCCAGTATTCTTCTTAGCATAGCAATCTAAACAGTTTAATTCCTTGCTGTTCACACTTTTCAAATATTTTGTTAGAGTTATCGTTTTTTTTCTTTTACCTTCAGGCTGTGTGTTAACCTCTTTGCTCTCTCAACATACATTAGTCTCTGTAGCTCTTTTATCTCTAGTGTTGCTCTTTGCTGAATTCCATCCAATTTGTGGCTGTCATTCCAGTATTGAGGTATCCAGATTTGTATATAGAGTCATACAAGAAAGAACAGTATATCCTAGTTCTGTACCAACAGTACCGAATTATAAATTTTTAGGCTTATAAACATTGTGACATTCAGTATCAACTCAGTCTTTACTAGGAAGGCTTCTCTTTTTCAAAGGGGTTAGGATAATTATTTCCTATATGACTTTTTTTCTCAAGTGAATCTCACTTGTTTGATTTCCATATGAATTTTTTATCTCATTGTTTTACGTGTGAATACTAATCCGGTTTTGACATTTATTTTGCATCTCACTCATCATTAGAAAAACAACCAAGACCTAGACTTAGCACCATTTCCAAAGAGAAATTCTGTGGTGCTTTTTCTGTGTTATAAATTAGGAAATTAGATAGAAATGAGCTTTCTACTGATCCACAAGACATTCACACACCACCTCCAAATTTGCTGTACAACTTTGCAGTTCTTCCTGGTCTTTCAGGAGCTTTGCTGCCTATAGTCAAACCAAAGCAAAGACCAGCACATGGGTTAGAAAAGAAAGAGAAGAGACAACTGCTCTCAACTCTGCACAGGCTCCACTTCAAGGAACGGGAGGTGTCAGACCCTGATAGTCAGTCACCACCGGCAGACTGACCCTGCCCTTCCAAGCTGATGGAAGACTACCCAAAAAATCCCACCTGTGATACCTACTAGCTGTTGTGCTAGCACTGCCTTTGATGAAAGCACTGTGCTGTCAGTCCTCTTACGAGACTAAAGCTGTTAAACTGACATGGGGAAGCCACGAGCACGGGAGAGAGCTTTTCCTGGCATAGTTACAGCTGCACAGTGAAACGTGCTCCCACAAGATGCATGGATGGCCATCAACCTCAGTCCCAGGGCTAAATGCAAAGCTCCTTCCTTTGATTTAGTACTTGCCTAAGTCTCTCTCATACGCAACAAACAAATTATTAATTCTAGTAGCTGGAAGGGAAGAAAGAGGATTTTTGTTTGTATAAGTATTTTGGTCGTACTTTGTTATTATGGTTGTGTGGGTTTTGTGCTTACCTAAACAACCAGAAATATTCCAAAATACCCTGGTTAACCAAGTAGTTCGGTTAACACTTCAAGGGAGGTTTAATATAACTCCCCCTTTTTGAGTAAACATCTTTTTTTCTGCAAATCAAATGACCCACTAGAGTTCTTCAGTTGATAGAAAGGAGCTGCTCAGGACCTAAATCTCAGGATTATCAGAATCATGTCATCCACAAGGAAGTATGGTATGTGAGGCTGCTGGGTTAATTATCCATCACCTCCTTGGTGCCCACTGGGGACTTCGCCCTGGGTGCAGGTTAGGGCACACATGCAGGTGTGGAGGGCTCGGGGAGAGCAGATATAATGGCAGAGCCATGACTCTCATCTGTAGGGCTGTTTTCTAATGTGCTGATTTTGACTTTGTTGTCAGGAGTAAGAATGATGCAACTGCTCAGAAATGTTGAAGCAAAAACCCCCCTGTCTTTAAAAGTAATTGCTTCCTCCCTTTGTAAATGCCTACTCTTTAAGCACTACGAATCGTTGTAATTAATCCTTAATTCCAGCTGCTGTATCTATGTTACATTGTTGTGTTTACTTAGATGTAAAATGCATTATTCTCTACAAGATAATGGCATCAATCCACACAGTCTCTGTGACAGGCACAGGCAGCTCTAAACTAAAACATTAGGTGGAGTGTTAAAAAGCTAGTTAGGTGCCAATATGTTAATTAATTAATCACAGGCATGTTTCAAAGCATTCTTCATACCTCAGGTGGGGCTCCTGGGCTATTATGAAATGCCAAACTTCCCTTGGGGCTTTGAGGATTGTGCTCCTAAATTCCTCTGAAGTTCAGGGAAGTAAAAAGGTATGTTTTTGGTGTGAGTCACTGAAGTGAGGTTGGAGATAAAGATTTCTTATTCTGTGTTATATTGGGGGAGGAGGGCAGTAGTCAGCCAGCACCCAAGTATTACAGGAAGGAGCTAAGTGAAGGGCAAAGTTTTTCTAACCGTATGAGCATGTATTTCTAAATGCATTTAATTTTAAATACATTTTTTGGTTTAATTTTTCTGAGCTTGCTTTGTTTTCAGTTCAAGTCTCTGGTATATATCTGCCAGCTTTCTCTCAAGTTCTAGAAAGAAACCCATGGTTACTCTTTGGGCCAGTTCCTTGTGCAGTAAAGGGTAAGTGAGTATAGGAACTCTTGCTGTTCAGTATCAAGAACTTGAAAACAATACGTTTTCTCCCCTGCTTTTGCAAATGGAATGTTCTTGTTTCCTCTTAGCTTTTTGTCTGTGAGCCTGTGAGGTACTTGCAAGGCTGTATCTATAGTTCCCTCCATAGGTCCCTCTTTTGTAGTAAGAGGAGATGCCTATCAAATTACCTCTTTCCATATTAGTGGAGCTCTGGGCTGGGCAGGAGATATGATTAGACTTGTTAAAAAAGAAAAAAAAAAAGAGAGAGAAAAAAGAAAGTAGACGTGATGGTTATAGGAAATTCCTATTATTTTATAAGCCACGCAGCTCTAAGGTAAATATGTGCTGGAGACATGTAATCTGCCAAGGGAAGCTCCTGAACTTTGTAGCTGTCTGGTCAGCCCTGTGCCATGAGTGCTAGGCACAAGATAACACCTGAAAGGCATCCTTGGTGAGGGTCAGCAAGGCTGACACCTGAAAAGGACCATGCCAGCCAGAGACAAGTGTGTCAGAGAACTGAAAAGAGCTTTCAGGAGGACCGAACTTAGAAAATGTGGCTGGTGATGTCTGCATGCAGATAATGGTTTGCACTGTAACCCACTGTCTCATTCCAGACTCTTATGCCAGAGGAAAAAAGTTAGTGAGTTGTGGGCCACCTGCTCTGCCTAAAACTTTCACTTGAATTGGCAGGAAGAGTAAGTGTAATGGAATTTTTTAAAGGGTTGGGCAACTCTGTTTATATGTGACTCACGTTGCATGTAGATTCATGAAATGTAAAGTGATTCCTGGATCAGATACAGAAGAGAAGTGCCTCACATGTCAGGACAAAGCTAGTACTATGTGGCATGTTAGCACTGAGAGAAGGTCACTCAGTTTCGATTTTTTTCTAATTACCATTCCCACTCGGTATCTCATGCTTTACCTGCGGCAAAGTTGTGTAACACCCTGGGAACGCATTTATGCTTTCCCAGGGAAGGTGTAGAGGAGAGACAGGGTTCAGAGAACCCCTCCTGAGTCCTGCACAACTCAGCCTGGAATATGTTCAGGCAGGACTTTGGGACCGCATCCAGAACTGCACAGATATCGCCGTTGAAGCAAGATACCCAAACACTTGGTTTTTTTACTCTGAGTCAAAAAGTTTTCATTCTGCTGGAGAAAAGAGAAAAGCAGTAGAAATTTATCCTCCTTTGGAAGCTTCACAAAAGCTCCTTAGAATGAGGGCTTTGAGATCCACTGGGCAGTTCAAGTGCTTTGTGAAAGGTGCCTTGTTTCTGAAGAAAAAAAACACTGCAACAGAAAGTCAAATATTTTGGTTTAATTTGTCTAAGATTTCAGTTGGTGGTTTAAAAATATATCGTCAGGAAAGGGGAGAAAAATTCAGATGAATGTTGGTGTGAAACAAGAACAACCTTTCACCTGGATTTGTTCTGCAATAATCATGGGAATACAGGCATAAACTCAAACAAATATGGAAAGGGAGTGGCTTATAAATAAAGTACAAAGCTATCACGATGGGATCTTTAAACTTGGTAGAGCATTTGGTAACCAGTAAAGATTTGGCAAGGATCTCTTATTTACATTCTACTGGATTCAGCTGTTTTTAGCTATTCATTTGTTGCTTTCAGCTGAAATGGCTAAATGCGACCCCACAACACAACTCTTCTTTTATGGATTTTAAAATTGATAGATATTACTGTGTATTCTTCTCAAGTGTAGTAGGACAATATTCTGGATTAAAATGTTAAACAAATAGTCTAATAAAGAAATTGATTTTTTTTTTCCCTCTCCTTTCTCTAGTGGTTGCAAAAGAAGTGTACAACAAATACAAGTCTGTCAAACTCAGGAGTTAAGTAATATAGAAGGAAGGGATGGAAAAAAATATCTAGTTTATGTAGGCAAGATTTGACTTTTAATAATGCATTTTGTTTAACTTTTCTAGAACTGCACTGCCATGTGGCCCTTAATTTACAGAGCTGTCATGCACTTGAATGCAGTGGAACAGCTTGTTTTGAAAGAAACTACAGAACAAAACTTGGTTTTATGTTACTGGAAAGATTGGTGCTTTCTTTCAGTATCAACAGGCAATCAGAGTTTCTATGGATCTGGTGTTAACAGAGTTGTAACAGCATGAAGGCTTGAATAATACGGTGATGAATGAACCTGCAGGTCAGGGGAGAAAACAATCGTGTTTGATAGTCAAAGAGGATCCTGCCACTGTATATGGTCCCTACTTTGTTCATGCTCGTTCAGGAAGAGCTGCACCTTAGATGCTTTATGGATTGTCACTGCGGAGTGGTGTCACTGTGTTGTGTATGTGGGATGACCACTCTAACGTAACACTGTGGGTTGGACATGCATGTTTGCATGTTGCAACTTGCTTTATTTTTGTTTCAAGCTTGTGATCACAAATGCAAACTCAATCTCTGCACCTCTGACCATTCACACTGATGGTTTCTCAGAAACCATCTCTAAATAATTCTGGAAGGATTTATATCTGCAGCACAACAACTTATTTACATTAGCAAATAGCCTGGCTTTATGACTAATTAATATCTTTACCTGTTACTTAAATCTTTACGCTTTCTCTTCATTGATATATCACAAGTTCTGTGAAAGCTGGTAGGAAGCAGTGGAGTCTAGGTTTAACCTGCTGTCTCTGAGCACAGACAGAAGAGCAGATAGACATGTGAACTAAGTGGGAAAGAGGAGCAGAGGCTACATCTCTTTCAGGAAATGAATTATTATGTAGTAATTTACTTTTAAAGCTTAATTATATTAATTAGATATTATATAGATATCTACATTGCTCTTCAAATGTAGCCTTGAGGACCTGAGTTGCTGCCATTTTGGTTTCTCTTGAGCATTTGCCTGTGCTTGACTTGATGAGCCTGGCAGACATGTGGGGTCCTGCCTGCCGGGGCAGGCGCTTTCTGGCTGCTCCTGAGCTGGGGCTTTACTCTTCACATGGGCCGTGAGTATGACACTGACGATGGCCTCCAAAGACAGCCTGTATTCACCTATAGTACTTTGCACACTGATTACAAGTTGAATGCAGGGAGGGAGCAGAATGCCTATCTTGCATTTTGCAGTTCCTTCTTTGCTGCCTGATATTCTCACCTGCCCTTAGTCTTACAGAAATGAAGTGCTGAGGTGGACCTTGACTCCATCTCCCCAGTGTGTGGTGAAAGGCCACAGGAGAGGAGCAAGACTTGAAAATAGCAGGCTTTGCCTCTCAGATCAGCGGTCAGAAAGTCTGTGTTTAAAAAGATGGGTGAAATGCTCCAGTAAACCTCAATTTTGCTGCAGTGCTAGCCCTGCAGATAGTAGCTTAAGAAGATGGACTACTTCTTTGGGAAATATTTCAAGTGACTTCTTGAATTAGTTAAATTGACAAGGCACAGAATCAGCTCGATGGTTTTTCTTCCACCTGAATGGGTATTTCTAGGGAAATGTGACAACTATATGTCTCCCAAGTTGGATCAGAGCCTATATTCAATGCATCTCACAAGCATACAGAAAAGCTGTTCAGTGTTAAGACTCAGTCCTAGAGGCTTATGTAGTCCCTCTGTACTGAATACTCTCACCTTTGTTTGGTTTGTAAGTGCCACTGAAGGGCTGTGATATAAGGGCTGTGAGACCAGAGCAAAAACATATCTCTGTAGCCATGATAACCTTCAGAAGTTCCCTCACATCAAGAGAGTATGGAGGTATAGAAATGATGAGAGGATGGACGGCATACCTAAAGGTGGCACGTGGCCTGGCAAGGTTGCTCTTTTGCTCCTGGTTAATAGGAGGTGCAGAAAACTACCCTTTCCCTGGTCTTAGTTGTGTAGTATGACTGATCAGAATAAACCACTATTTCTTCCCAGTTGATCTGCATGAGTTCCTCTTCTTCAACTATATGAAGTCCAAAGGCCTCTTCCCTGCTTAAAATTCCAGCAGAGCTCTTTTTGCCTGCTTTGGCAATGTTCTGTCTCCCAAGATGTGTCCACCTGGCTTGGAGCGGGAATGCTTTTTAGAGAAAATCTTCCTATCATCACCACTTGTGCTCTACAAATCTGCCTCTGTTGGGCTATAGGACTTGCAGACAGAGATCTTCCCACTTTGAGTCTCTTCCTGCTTTCTGCAACTCCCCTTCCAGTCATTCCAGATTGCTCCTTTCATTCTTGAAATCCTTCTTCAAAATCTACCTTGTTCAGAGTTTTATACCACTATCACTTTCAAATCACGAGCAGGCTTACTTTGAACATAAGGGGAACATGAAACAGACCAAAAAGCCACAGACCTGGTGACTGTGTTGCCTGGAGAGACTTAACAAGCAAGGCAAAGATGAAGACTGGGCTCTTAAGAATTTTTCTATCAATCTCCTATTTCCAGTCCTCACTAGCTGTGAGATCTCCTCTCTCAGCTGGATGGATGTTTTCATAAAATCTTTCAAGTATGTGTATTTTATTAAATTTGAAAGGAACTAGTTTAAAAATAGGGCACAGCATTCTGAGTGGAGGTGCCTGTTAGCCAATATACACACAGAAGGGTGTGTATGCGATTCCCACTGTCCCACATGACCAAAGTGTGCATATTTTTACTGCTGGAAAAGCAGCCAGTCCAGTAATGTTGAAAGTGCTTGGGACTTGGTTTCTGCTCCTGACAATGCTGGAGTGTATTTAACCTCATGCATGGGAGCAGTATGGGTATATATTGCCGGCATACACACATTGGGACTTTCAGGGGAACAAGGTGCTTAGCTAGTTAAGGACAAGTGTGTGCACATACAGTGAGAACGATTAAACTTGGCTCTGTAACGGCCTCCTCCCTCCCCTGGTCCTTCTCTCCCCACATCTTCTCTCCAAAAGTGCATTAAACCACTTCCAAACTGACTAACGTGTTTTGGGGGTTGTAATTATTTGAGATCTCTTTACTTCCCAAGTTCTGGAGGCAATTATCATTTGGCCTTATCCTTCAAAGTGTGCTTGCTGAGTGTGGAGCTCTCATAACTCTGTGCCTCTCAGATATTCCTTACATAACTCTCAAGTTATGAAAATACAGTGTTTAATTTTTACAGGCAATGAGATTGTTTGGTCTATTGTTTCCTGTTAAATTCACCGCACCAAATTCCATCCCATGGGAACTGAAGCCAGTCAGTAACAGAGATGAGGACTTAGGCCATTCTTTTCTGACAAAATCGGGATATTTCACATATTTGATAGTGCATCTGTTAAAGGGCCAAATTCCTGTGCAATGCATCGGCCACTCCTCCTGTGTTAAAATCTCACCTTAGATGTGTTAGGATTCAAACTTGTCAAGTGATGCAATTTTCATATATATCAGAAAAGAAATGTATGTTTTTTTCTGTACTCATTGATCTTGTCTTTTGATACCATGCCCTTTGTGCTACAATGCACCTGGAAAATAGCCCGTGATTCTTCTTAAGGCAGGAAATAGTATTTATGGCTGTACAATAACGTTTTACAGTGTATATGATCAAAAGATTACCAACTTCATTTTCAAATCAAGTCCAAACAATAACAGAAGCAATCATGGTACTGTGCTTTGTTTCACGGTTTCTCAGGAATATGCCTGAAATTCTGCCTTTGTTAGATGTACTTTCTACACGGCATGCTTCGTGGTCTGAACAGGAATGCTACAGCCTGAGAAAGCACAAAACAAAGTGTAAAATGAAATGACTACAGCAGTGAAATATTTCTGTAGCAAACAGCTTTAATTGATGGATATCTGCCTGTATGTTGCCCTAAAAGAAGCACTATGTTGTGCGAGGGTGATCAGGAATACTTATTCTTCCTTTAATCATAAGTTATATAGTTTCCAGGCAGCTGAATTCAGGATGGATAGTCAAGCAACAACTTCTTCTTAAAACATGTGGTTGAAGAGTGGAGCTAATTGCCACTATGCGCTTTAGAAAATAATGGATAGCAACATTCAACACTTCACGTGGAAGTTCAGTAGGAAGCTGCCATGCAACAGTATCCTCAGAAATGGCAGAAATGAGTGCTAAAAAACCCTCCAGGCTGTGAAGTAAGCTACAGTTCTTGATGGTTAGGATAACTTCAGTGGGAAGCAGACTCTCTATTTCAGTCCTGTGTGTCTTTTTCCCTTAACATATTTCTTGGTGGTACTACTTGAGGATAATGAACTAGCTGGAGTAGAGATCTGGTTGTGTATTGACAAAGTCAGTGTTTTCTTGTCATTTTCCTTTCCCTTCCGTCTACAGAAATGTGTCATTTTGATTCTGCTGAGAGAAGGTTTTTGTGCAGGCTTCATAAGAAACACAAATAGCATAGCTTCTGAGGGGTGAAGTTGAAGGAATATCTCTCTTCAGGATGCAAAAAAAAAAACAACCCAGCATGCAGGAAAACTCTCACCTCTTAGGCTTTCTTACTGGCAGTAAAGTTCTACAACTAAACTGCATGCCGTATGGGATTGATTAAAGCCTCTTGAAACATAGTCTAGCTGTTCTGAAAGGAATTTGGTTTCTTTTCCATTACTTTCCTGATAATGTAGTCTTTACGGTCTTGGAGTAGTCTTAAAGTAAGATATTGATGTTGTCTAATATTAGTAGCTGACTGATTATGCCACGAAGAGGCCATTCCAGTTATGGGATATTTGGGAAGCCGAGGGACCGAAGTACCCAAGAGGCCCCTTCCTCCACAGTGCCGCAGGGGCAGGAGCATGTTCTGCAAGTGCTGTGGCTTCTTTTTTCTCTTGTAGCGGAGAGAAGACAAAACAGTGCACAGAAGCTAGGAGTTATACTCTCTGTCCCTGATTTCAACTGGCTGCAACCACCTCTCATATTGTGTGACTGTCATGTGGCATGTACTGGCCTGGGTAGGAGCTTCTCTCTGTGAGATGTGATACTGGGCAGAAGTGAATGGGCAACCACACAACTTTTTTCTTTTCTCCTCCTCTGGCTTATTTACACTTTTGGGAATTGGGCTTTAGAGTAAAAATGGTGGCAACAGATCTTTTCCCTGTGGGACTATGGGTTTTTCAGTTGTGCTGGGTGGGGAGACTGACTCAGTCTGATTGTCACAGTGACCCGGGATGTGCAGAGTACTCCGGGGTCCTTGCAGAAATGAGCACACCATTGCAGTGGAAACTGTCTGAAGTATCCTAGAAGTTGATGATTGTAAAAGCCAGCTTTGCCTTAGAACAAACGTAAAAAAATCTGACATGGTGTAGGCTGATGGTTGTGACACCATATATCAAAGATCACCTGGGACATGAGCTGTATCAGTATGAGGGTTTCAGAAGGGTCTAGAAGTGAGGAATAGGGTATGTCTGGGTGTGGGCTGGAGAAAACAATGTGTAGGCAGTGCAGCCAGTTACCACACAAAAGCAGGCAGAGACCACTCGAGAAAGCCAAGAATGGTCAAATGAGCTTCAGTAATGGGGCCCTGAGAAGAGGAAAAAAAAAAGAGAAAAAAGGTCATGCTTTTTGGATGAAGTGCTGGCTGGTGAATAAAAGGCTTGGAATAAAGAGCAAAGAAATTCCTTCTTACTGTTTGATGATTGTATTAAGAGAAATACAACTTAATGCCCATTTTCAGTAAATAAACAGGGTTGTTACCCTGTTTACACACAATTCAATCTTCATTTTCCTCAACAAAAATAATCAGAACATTAGCTAAAATCTCTGGCCCAAAGGGGTAATAGTAGTCTCTAACGGGAATAAATAGAGGGTAGGCAGTGCTCTTTCAACCAGCCCTTTGAAGAGTGAGCTGAATACAGTCTGTAAGAAAGGTATGGGTACACAAATATTTACCTATTATGTCTCTATTCACCATGGGCTCAACCCTATTGTACTCAGTTGTTGCTTTTGCTTCTCCAGACATTTGTGTCCTGACGTGTGACCCGCGTTCACAAGCAGTAATTAGTGAACTGGGCGGCCATGCACCTGAACCGGGCGCTTTGAGTGAGTTGTGTGAGCTGCGCTGGCAAAATCCCATCTCTTGCCTCCAGCTCCAGGAGCAGCTCAGAATTTGGCTCCTGTGATTGATTTACACTGTGGAAGCCCATGGTAGAGCTAGTGGAGGATTAGGGCCTCGTTACAGTGATTGCTGGATAGAAAGTGTCATCTTCTGTAAATGCCTGTTGGCAGGGTTGCCTTTCTCATTTACCTGCCCTATAATTAAGATACAACCATTTAAGATCTTAAGACGTAATTGTCACTTTTGCATTGTGCCTGCCGTGTAGTTTGATCACAGTAAACCATCTTACAGGATCAATTCAGTGTAATCTTGGATTTGCAATTTTGCAAGATTAACTGATATGGTATATTTTTTTAACAGAAGTGGGCAGATGGTGCAGGATTGCAATGAAGAACAGAAATTCTGCTCCAGCCATTCCATCCTGAAGGAATGAGCCACATTGTTCTGGAGGACTAACTTGCTCCTGGGAATGTGCAAGACTGCAGTGAAAACACTCTGCAGGTGAAGAAAGGAGTAAGGATTTTGCTTTGCTCGCCTCGTGCAGTGTCTTACATTTTGTTTTTACTATTGCTGAGGGCTCTCTGTGGGGCAGATCAGGGCTGGCAGCTCTCAGAGGAGGGCCTGGGGAAGCAGGCAGCAGGTCTGCAGACAAGAGCTGCTTCCAGGTGCCACTGCTGATCCACATGTAGCAGCTGACAAAGGCCATATTAAGAGGAAACAGGGAGGCAGGGCTGAGGCCGCAGCGGAGGAACGTGATAGCAGCCTCTAGAGGCTGGGGAATATGTAAAACAAACCACTGGGCAGCATAAATGTGGAGGTGAGAATATGAAACCAGAGTAGAGCTATTTGGGAGCAGTGCCTGTTGAGC
>NW_009695196.1:33138-49707 GCF_000703405.1 Apaloderma vittatum | reverse complement strand
ATGTCACTGGCCAACAGAAACAGTGTAGCTGGTGATAAAATATAGCATCAACGAGACAACCTCATTGTTGGTAGAACTAACTTAATCTCTAGCCAGATCAACTGCCCGCTTTTACCCGGGAACTTGGGCAACGTAAGTGGCTCGCTGGCTCTTGCCCAGCCACCTTCCCCATGCTGGGTCCACCTCGGCTGGCAGAGTCTTGAGCCGAAGGAGTCTCTGCGATCCACTTATGGGGTCACAGGGCAAAGTGACTGCTGCCTCCTGGCCAAGGCTCTGCTCTCTCCTGCTTGTCATTATGTCCCAGGCACGTTCTTGGGCTATTCTCCCCCTGGGGATGAGGTTAAAGGCAGTATCAAGGCTGTGCTCGACAGGAGCCCTGCTCCTGCATTCCCCCTGTCATGCTTTGTTTTGGCTCTTCTTTTTAGCCTTTCTGTACTCATCATAGCTACAAATCCTTCAGGGGTGGTGGTGCCCCTGCTTCTCTAATCTGCCTTGTGACTGTTCTCTGAAGACGCCTTCAAGAAAGAGAACATATTGATAGTTTGTGCAGAAAAAACCTGTTGATCAGAAGACAGGGAAGAGGCTAAAAATCCAGAAATGGCTTTTTGAATGCTTTCCTATGGAGCAGGCAACAGATCTGGTCTCCTCACTCTCCTCACTTCTCCACTAGATCAGCTGATGACAGAACAGTCTAAAGCAGCTGAAAAGAGTGACTGGCACATTTCAGACGGGGATAATTAGAGAAAGAAACAAAAATTAAACTTGAATTGGGCAGTCAGTCTCCTCATCAATCCCCGTATTGTGCCGTCTCATCCTTAAAAATCTTGCAATGCCAAGTGTTAAGAAACGTTGCAGTTCAGCAAAAAGAAAAGAAGAACTAAGAAGAACCTTTTTCCTTTGATGCAAGAAAGAAAAGCATATGGTAGGCAAAGCCTGAGCTGACAAATTTTGTGTAACATCAACTTTGTTTGTAATTCATAGCATTAAGAAGAGGAGTGCTCTGACCGAGACTCGAGTGTTTACTACCATAGCAAAGCAACAAAAAACCAGAAAATGAAGTAAAATCTGTTTTAGAAGGAAAAAGCCTGATTAATACTAAGACAACTGAGCTATTGTCTAAACAGTGGTTTTAAACTTGATTTAGCTTGTAATAATGTAACAATACCCACCACAACATGTATTATGTCTAATGCTTTCCCTTGGGCTGGAATGGCAAAATAATTCATTCTTCTAACTTGTTCCAGGTATAAAAATAATGGTGTGTTTTCTTACTTAAAAAAATCCCCAGAAGTTGATGGCATTATTTAATAAGAAGTGTCAGTATCCTGTGCTATGTCCCTGGAGACCTTCCGCACCTCTGTGGAACATGACCAATGGTTCATTAAACTGGAGGGAGGAAGAATATAGCAACAAAAATTTGTTATGTGTTAATTCTGATTATCTCGTTTAGTTTACATGTTACTTACCTGTATGCATTTCATCAACCTAAAATCTAATTAAAACTGAATAATAAACTTGCATCCTCTCTATAACAGCAATATTTTAAGGAACCTGAAACATCTTTGTAACTTCTCTTCCAAGCTCTAGATCCATTGTTTAAGAATTGGAATGGAACTGACTAAATATTTGTAATGGATAAAGAGTATTTGGCTTATTTGTGGAGTAATTTTATTCGTTCTTTGTGTATATTGGGATGACTTAATTTATACTGAGGTTCTTGAACAACTGTTTTCACATTCAGAAATTGACTGAATTTTTAATTAAAATAATTATTCACAAAATGGAAACAATGACTTGCTTTTGGCTGATGTTAACTCTTTGCTATTCTTGCTGTTCATAACTTTGCTTCTGTCTGGACTTTACAGCTGTGCTGTCTTAGATTACCCAGATGCTACTGTCTGGGAAAAGGCCAAATGAATACTTTGCATATTGCCTATAGGTTGTGTTCTTTGCCTGCTCTTTAAGATTTAGAGGTAATCTAGCATCCTAGTAATCTTTTAATGAACCTTTTAGAAATTCTAAGTGGAAGAAAGGAAAAGGCACTAATAATATGAAACATCTCCTTCATCCATAGTCTTTTCTCATTTGTAGGATTCAGGGTGTTAGCTCTCAGTGACATCTGTGGCTTTTAGTTGCATATTGCCATATTCTTGAGTATGTGTGCCTCACTTCGTTGTCAGCAGAGCCTGAAAGTGTTCATCTACGTTCCCAGGAATGAGGCTTTCTGAAGAAGCACTTATTAATTCTGACTTCCTTGAGGAGAATCTGTCTTGCCCAGCATGTCGCATGTCTTTTATTCTCGCCTATAGCTCGCTGGCCTAGCAATGAAAGCTGAAATCTGTCTCTCACCTACCTCATACCTGTTTATCCCAGAGCCTAGATTAGAGCGCAAAACCCTTCCTTTCTCCCTTTAAATGTAAATCAGTGCCATGATATGTGATGACAGTCCCGATGAAGTATCTGAAAGCCTGTCTTCTTGTGAAACAACGTGCACTTAAACAGAATAATTTCTAGCTTCCTTCTAATATAGGAAAGCTATTTATTATGTAACTATCAAATCCTTTTTTAAAGAAGGACTTCCTTGTTAAAAAATGCTTAAAGCATTGGAGACTGAAATTCTCAGTGAAGTATTGCTGTCATTTCTGCGGTGTTTTGCCTGTCAGCTTCTGGTGGAGCCACTAAGGATCGAGAGATGGGGCAGTGCAAGGCTTCTCGCAGAGAGGCTGGAAGGTTACTAGCTGTATATATTTTCTCTTGCTTCCATTGCCACTTCTTTTCCTCACCCATCCTCTGTCCCACTTTATCTGTGTGTCTAGAAAAAGCTGGACTGAGATCAGCTCATTTGCCTACCAGGAGATGTCAGCTGCTAATGATTTTTTTGTTCTATACTTGGCTTGGGCTGTATGTAAAAAGTAAAGTAAAGATGAAATGACCCATATTATGTTTGCAATCTCCTGGGCCATCTGATCTCCATTTAGGAATTTAGATTTAATTGTTCTTGTGTAGGCTGGTAGATATTCATCTGTGATGTGGGATAGGCAGTCCTTAATATTGTTTTGGATTGTGTATTTTAATTTTTGAACTCTTGTGCCCAAAGCATAGGATGCGCATCAAATACTAAATCTGACTTCCATTGAAGTCAAAGCAGCAAGGGCAAAATTTGCCTCTTATGTAAGATTTTATTAACCTAAGGAAGTAATTGTTCATCTGTGTTCTGTTTTGTCAGCTTTTAATATTATCTTACTGGTAAAAAAAATGAAAATGAAAACCAAAGAAATGCCTCATATAGAAATGCTTATACTGAGACTGTATCACAAATTGAAATTAAGTGTCACCTTTTGGGGTGTCATTTTTGCTGGGACTCTTTGTTCCCAAACATTTACGATTTAAACGAGAACACCATATAATAACATGAGTGTTCTTTTGAAGTACAAGCCGAAGAGATGAGGTTGAAGGGGAAAATGTTGTGCATGTGTATGTTTTTTTAAAGCAGGGTACTGTATTGTGAGAAAACTACTGTACTTGCTCTCTTCATTCAGTTGGAAAAGAATCACAAGTCTTTCATGTCAAAATGAAGTGCTTTTCCAACTCAACTATTATTCTTCAGAGTTGCTGCCCAGGAAACTGAATAGGAGATTAACAAAGTATCCGGCTAAAAGGATGTCATTTAGAAAACATACCGCTGTGTTTATAGTCGTGCGAGACCAGCCAATAGATCACTTGAAAGTGAGGAAATTGGAAAATGGCACTCTACAGTTGTGGAAAATCCCATTGCTCAGAATTCAGATGTGTTGTAAAGGAGCGAATTTTCTTCAGCAGATTTGGCAGAATTTTTGGCATTCTTGTATTATCTCATTCTGCTGGAGGAATGTAAACAGTGCTCATCTGTCAGTATAGCTCTTGCAGCTGGATGACCTTTGGGACTGGGATTTTTTTTAAAAAAATGAAGACTTATCCTGAATGTGGTGCTTACAAACTGGCAGCTCTAAACAATAAAATTTCCACTGTGATGGGTGAAGTATGACAGACAATTTGCTTTGTGTTGCCCCAGTGGTCTGTCTATTGTGACCTGCACAGGAATTAATTCCAGGCTAGATATGTAATCAGATTTGATGCCTGACATCCTGCTCCACTGAAGTGACCAACAAGGATGCCATTAATTAATAGTGAACAAACATGAAAGCCAAAACTTAAATCCTCCTTTTGTCAGTTTCTAGTACTGTTTATGAGAAGATTGAAAACTTTTGCCTGTAATGAACACAAAACATTTGCTTTTCCTTGTCAGCATTGTCTACAAAACAGTAAAATTAATTGTAATCTTGCACTGCCCTGCATCTCTGGCTACCTTGCAGAATATGATTTTTCTCAACAACTGTGAACTTCAGGCTGAGAATTACACAGATGTTAGTCACCCTTTAGTTTTCTTTCATCTATTTCACCAGAACTACCTTTAGCCACCGATTCCTATTCATTTCTATCCTAAATATCATGACTGTGCTGGAAGCAGAAGTTGGTGTAGTTATCTGAACTCAGCTTAAGAAAGCTAGCTCTGGAGAACAGGGCTAGCAGTGTAGTTAACTGTTCTTTTCAGATACGGCTTCTTAAGTTTATTGTTTATATATCTCTCATTAACCAGAACAGGACACAGGAGCATGAACACAGGATTGAGTACTGGACTCTTCTTTGGTCTTAGACTTGCTCTGAATAACATATTCCTCCTTTCTATGCACCAGCCCAGCTCCAAAGTGAGAATTCATCTCTGGCTTTCTCTTCCCATTAATCAAATTTTTAAGGCAGGAAGTGACAGGTAGGAGTGCTGGGTCTGCACCTGGCAAGAGTGGGGAAGGTGGTTGAACTAGGTGTCCTGTTCCGTGCTGACAATTGTCGTGTTTTGGGCTAGGCTTAACTCAGCCTACAAGCAGAATTTGGAGGTGCTCAGAAAATACACTAGAGCCTGAGCCTCATTTGACTGATGAGAACGTGGACAGCCCACAGCTTAGGCAGCTGGGCGCAGATCCTATGGATTACTTGCTTGAACTTGCATATCCAAATTTCACCTAAATTGCACTAAGTGCCTATTTATTTATTTATTCATTCAGATTAGGCCATTTCTTTCAGTCTGCTTCAGTCTCCATCCAGAAAGGAGTAATAACAACAGTTGCTGCCTCTCCGGGATGTTGTGTAATGAATATTCAAAGGCCTGGAAAACACCCATCTATGATGACAGTAAGAGTTATGATGTACCTAGCACGACTAAGTTACATAGTCATTGTAGCTCCTGGCTTAGGAGAAGAAAACTAAAGGAGTAGTTATTTTTTCTACCCTCTCTAGGTGCATGCTTATGTTGATGAGAATTGTGGAACGATACTTTTTCTTCATGGATCTCCCTCTTTGTTCCATCTCTCATATGCACATAACATAGGCCAGTCTTTAAATTTTCCTAGTCCAGCCGTGGTGGATGAAATTCTTTTTTGATACTTGCTGTCATTTTCAAGTAAAGGGATTTTCACCTCCTGTGAACATAGAGCTTTATATAACAGTGAAAGTATACTTATATATGAAAAGCTAAAATGTGTGTGTACGTGCACCCCTGCACACATGAATGAAGGTCGTCATTGAAGATAGATTTAACATTTGTGTTATACATCGACTCAATCATATACTTGCAAGTTAAAAGATCTATACATAAAGCATTTTAAAAAAGCACAATCCAATTGCATGCTTCATTAACAAAATGACTAATCTCACTAAATATTACAACAAAAGTGCTGACAGATTTTAAACTCTAATCTGCGAATACAGCATTATAATTTTACAAGAGTAGCTGTTCTTAATAAACATCAAAGTGCGTGTAATTGTCATGTGACTTTAGCCCTTTTTTTCCCCACGATACTATAGCTAATCTTGACAACAGCTAGCATTAAGTACAGTGTTTTAATTCCCCTGATGATAAGTTTTAAAATACCTTTCGTTCAGATTGTTCCACTCTGCATAATCTTCCTTCAGTTGGCTCAGGGATGTGACCTTCACTCTCTTGTCTGAAGGCGAGGCTTGGATGTGCTGGACACTGTCTTTGGAGGCTGTTTTGTGCATGTTTTGAGAAGTCATCCCTGGGATGAGGGACAGTGCGAAATGTCCCTTTTACTTGTGGGAGAGCACCCTCTATATGAACATAAGCTTAGACTGTGTTAGTGTCTGGAGGTTGCCTTTCTATTTCTCTGAAGCTCATTGATCTCAAAAGCAAAGCAATACAAAACCAGAGCAATTGCAAGACTTGAAGCAGATATTGCCCTTCTAAAAGAGCAGATGTGGAGCAATAGAGGTGTCTTGCTGATGGGGAACTTCAAGCACAGCTGTGAAGCCTGCAGCCTTCAAGAAGCCCTATGGTTGGTCTTCTGCAAAGGCATTATTCTTTTTAAATGTTCTTAATGGAGGTTTTGATAATAACTTGAGAGACTGAGGGTAATTTAACTTAAATCTTCCACAGCTGAAAAGTGCAATACACAAGGGTCTGCTTCAGAGGGGTTTGAGAGTCAGTTATGTTTCAGGCAAGGGAAACAGAATCAAAGTTCTCTAAACAGGACTTTTACCTCTGTAGCATTTACCTCTGTAGTCTTAGCTGTGTTTTATATCCTCATTTCTACTAATGGTATCATCTGCTATGCCAAAATTGGAAAGATTTCTTGTAAAATTCCCCTAAAAAAAATGCAGACAAGTGTGTTGTGAACAAAGATTTCAGCACATTTGCTGGCACTTGCCATCTTTCCTCCTGTGCTCTTTTTCACTCTGTCCTTGACTTCTTGAGCTGGTTTGAACAGGTCATTTTCCAATAAAACCTATTGCAGCATGAATCCTAGTAAGTTACATTCTAGGAAGAAAAAAATGCAGAGCTGAATCATGAATCTAATAAAAGAAATACTTATCATAATCTACAGACAAATAGAAAAATATTAATATCAAGAGCACCGTTGTTGCATTTATTGGCGTCTTCAGTTTCTGTCTTAATAGGCAGATGCATTTGCTCTTTGTGCAAACAAAAGAGTATTCAAACCCCCTTACTAGAAACAAATGGTCACGCATTGTACCTGTAATTCTTGAACTGAGAACAGAACAAAATCAAACATTTCTGACAGGCATGCTTTATAGCTCTGCATTTCTGCACATAAAGGCCCAAGCAGGATCCTTCTCGAATGACACAGATTATTATTTTGTTCCCAAGGGAAAGTGGTATTACAGCATCAGTATTATCCACTGGTAATGAGGTGCTCACAGATGAAAGGAGGAGGGGTAAGACGGATATAACATGAATGACTGCCCTGTGGCAAATATTGCTTTAAAAATGTTTTCATAACAATTCAAAGAATCTGAGTGAGGGGATCATGTGGTAATACTGTCTAACACACACTTTAAACAATGGGGACTTCCACCCCCAGTCCCGGATAACCCTGTTAATATCGCTGGTAGTTCCTTTGCTTGATGCCAAGTACATGATTAAGACTCTGATTCAACAAATCAGAGGTGATCACTTAACCAGAAACTGTCATATGATAGATGAAAGGCTTCTGAGATGGAGCTCTCCTCACTCCTGCAGATCTGCTTTGTGTTTCTCCCTTACCACAGTCTCCACCACCATTGCTAATATCTGTAAAGAGCTCTGGAAATAAAACCCCCGTGACAGTGGCTAGGTGTTTTAACAGTGATGATTGTTAGGCAAGAGGATGGGGAATACTGTCAGTGAAATGTATTTGCTTTTGGTTCTCAAACACTATGTGGTGAGGTTATGTTTTCGTAATGGCTGAGATAACGGGTGTAGCAGAGACCCAGACCTTATGATCTCTAAGAGATGGCTTCCTTGGAGGCTTTGCAGATCTGAAGACTGACAGGCTTTACTGATTTGCACCACAGTACGAGAAGTTCTTTCTTCTGGTTTCACCAGAGATCTAATGTGGAAAGTGTCTCTGAACTGGTCCCCTTGCTTGTAACAAGATTGGAAACACCGTTCCTCTACTTGTAGAGAGATGTAGTAAGCAGTCATAAGCCATTTTTTTAATGTGAAACCTTCAATGTGCATAAAAGTCACCTCTCCACCCTCAAGTGATGTATCAAGTACTTGCTCCTCCACAAGTACTGTCTGCCTCATATACGAAAGACCTCTTTTCCTTTCTTTGTATTTTTTTTTTTTGATGTGTGGATACTCGTTTAATTTCAGTGACACAGGTGCTTCTTATATCGTGTATGCACGTTACTGGTACTTTCCCTTGGTTCACTGGGCAGCCAAAAGGAGTGCAGGAAAGGGAGAAGTGCACAGACAAAACCCTGAGAAGCGGGACGTGTGCTGTGCCACAGGCGGCGCTGAGCACCCTGGTCTGCACAGCATGGCTGGCAGCTCAGCGTGGGGTCTGTACGTGGAGGAGTGTGTATGTTTGGAGTCTGTGTGTATGTGTGCTACATATGCATGAGGTCTGTATGTATGTGCACTGCCCCATGCTGCAGGCCGAAGGCTTTACCCTTAGTGTTTTTAAGCAAATGACAGTCAGCCAGTCTTGAATTTGTCTTTATATCCCTGGTAATTCTGGCACATGAAAATTACCCGATTAAAGCTTAAAATCTGTCTCCTACACTGATAGCATGCAGGGGGTTACTGGTTTAGTGAATGAGCTACTGCACCGCTAAAGCCTCCAAATCCCTCTGCTGCTGCTGTAGTGCAGGATGGCCACAACCATTAATCCCTTCTTGGAAGGAGAGATCATCAGCAGGGAGAGGTGGTGTTTTTCGTGGGAAAGGCTTTCTTGTTGGGTGAGTTAAAATAGGAATCTGTGCCCACCTGCTGAGGGAAAAGCAGCATTGTAAGAGGAACAGGGCCAAGGAGGGGTGTATGCCAGGGGTGAGATGATCCTTCCCTTGAATACTGTGCTGGAGCAGTGTGTACAGTGTTAAACACTCGACTTAAAGAAATACAGAGGTGATTGGGGATTCCTGTTTCCTAGGTCACAGGAATGCTCAGAGGTACGCTTACAGTATGAGGAAAGAGACCGAAAGCAAGCTGTTCACTTTTCTCTGAGGAGTGAAGGAAAATGTGATGATAATCTTCAAGCGGGTAAAACATTACTACAGAACCAAAGGCAAGGAGGTATCTTTATACTTCCACTGCTGCTATTTCAGAAAAATATTTAGGCAAGAAGTTTCAGAGGCAAAAGGTATTAGGAAATAGTTTCTCATGGAAACGATAGTAAAACCTGGAAAGTCATTGCCTGAAGATGGTAAAGATTGATGCTGAAGCTTTTAAAAGCAAGTTTTAGAAATATCTGTCAGAAATGATGTGTAATCAGACCTTAAAGGACAAGGATATACTACCTGAGTTCCCAGGCCTCTTCTGGATGTTTTCTATGATTTATATGCTGCCCCTTCATGTAAAGGCTTTATCCTCCAAACTGATTTTTTTCTCTTCTATTTTTTCTTAAATCAGCCTTGTTCTTCATATTGTGGTGTGTGGGTTTTTTTAAATCACATTTCACTTCTTGTTTGTCTCTATAAAATGATAAAGCATTTTTATAAAGTGCTCTATCAAACAAAACTCTCTCTGCCCTTTGAGGGTATAAAATTGGTTCTTATTGCAAAGAAAATGCAGATGGTATGCTGTTCAGCCACCCATGTTAAAGATTTACCTAAGCTACTGTAAACTAACCAGAAACATGAAGAATACAAATGAACTTCCCCTGAATTTATATAGGATGCTCGTGGGAGCAGAGTGGGACTATTTCAGTGTACAGGTAACTGGAGTGCAGCTTGTTCTGCCATGCTCATAGTGAATAGCAACTTCCCTCTACCATCCATGAGCACTTACAGACTGATGATATTACAGGTGTAGATAATGAAGTCAGCTTTGCATTTTATTTAGGGGTGATAATGAATTATGGGATCTATCACATTATCCGTATGACTTAGCATGATCATGTCTCACACCAGTGTTTATTGCTCGTTGTCTTTCAGTGTTCTAAGCTGCTTGATACGTTTTGCATGGACAATGTTTTTGTAGTTAGATAATCAAATCACACATTGCACTTATTTTTAATGGAAAGCATTTTCTTGTCTCTTTTCTTTACCCAAATTCAGTAGCCACCATTCCAAAGCTTTTTTTTCCTCAGAAGTTACAAATGCCTAAATTCTAACCTTGGCTCTGCCACAGATTTGTCTTGCAGCTCTTAGTGAATTGTTTCTTCCTTCTGTTCAGTGACTCTTTCACCCAAGCGGAACAGATGCTGCTCACCTATATTTCAGCTTTGCCAGGTAACATGTTTGCATGCTTTATTTTGCATACAGCCTAGTACAGCAACTGAAATTAAATCCTGGCAGGAGTCAATGGAAAGGCCAAATGCTCTGGGGTGCTGCTAATAGTAAAGCTAAAATACACTTCTCAGAGAAGTAACCTGAGTCCTTCAGTGCATTCTGAAACCAGGGTGACCTCCTTTCTGAAGGCCAGGTTTTATTTCTTCACATTTGCTAGGCATTTTATCAATTGCTTCAGAGACCTCAGCTGAAGCAGTATTTTGAGTGCTCTTTTCTTTTCCCTTTTCCTTTCCACTTTCTTAGATGTTTTTGGATCTTGTTTCTCAGCACTGTCTGCTACACAGAAGACCAGCACAGCTTGAGGGCAGAGAAAGTGCATTTTTAAATAATGCTCTAATTTATTCATCAGTGTAGAATTTGCAAGTATATGAAAGGGGAATGTCCAGATAAAGTGATAAGCACTCTACCTATTATTGAAAGCATTTAGATTTTAAAATGGTCTTTGTTCTATCAGCCAAATTTGCTCCATGTATTTATTCAGAAGACTCTCTTTGATCCAATGTAAAGATTTCACACAGCTCAATAGGACTTGAAGTGGGTTCTATTGAAATATGGCTACAATGCCTGTATTTTTGTATGTCTTTCATGGTCTCTCCCACTCCAGAGAAGTCAAGTTCTTTAAAGGTGCCAGAAATGTCCCCACAGTGAATCAGAGTGTGTGCTTGAAGAAATCTCCGTGTTGTAATACTATCTGTGAGATTCTCAGAAACTGAGAGTCCTGGCCAAAATAACTCCAGAGAGACCAGAGACGGGCCAAAACTAACATGCTTTTATAATCTAGCTCTATAAGTTGCATACAGCTTTTCTAGGAGCTGTTTCTTCAGTGAGTGTGTGGATGGGATTTCTAAAACTGAAATAAAATGAGAGTCTGTTCCCTAAGTATTTGTCCATGTCATAGTCTGAAGTCACTTGCTATGAGAGAATAGTGTACAATGTGTATAAATAGCAGCTGGGTCCTCTTCCCTCTCATGAGCAGCTTATGCCAGGCTGCTGCATTCCCAGTCTGAGTGTCTGGGACGCAGAGTGAGTTAGATTAGAAGAAATTGCATGGAAGCAGTCTGCATTGTTTTCAAAACGTCCACAAATCTGAAAAAAATACTCTCACATAACTTTTTGGTCACTCACTGTGGTGAAATCCAGCCTCTTGGTGACTCCTTGGGTTGATTTCTTGGGTGTTTGTCAGGCATTTCTGGACCTTGGGGATAAGTGTTCATCTGATGTTGTCTCCAGTGATATTTGTGAATTGCACTGCCCTCCATCTCACATTTGATATTTTAAGGGAGCTTTTGAGAAAAATTAACAAACCCTTACAGACATGAAAAGCTTTACATGGACAGTTTTTAGCCCACAGTTTCTTTGCTCAGAGTTTAAGCACAGGCTTTTGTAGGCAGAGAGTAAAGCAGGCTAGCTAAAACATCTAATGTCTCTGGAGGTCATCAAGCCCTTGGGACCCCTTGAGAGTGTCTGAGATACTTTTTCCTTCACTGAGACCCTAATTTGGAAAGATATTGAAAATCTGTGACAGGAGTAAAAAGGAGTTGCTGCTTCTTTCATACCTTTTGTTTCCTCTGTTATCTTCTCGGTTTAAACTTAGGATTTTTCTTCTGCCAGTCCTTATTTTATTTTTTGTTACCCACCTTCCATATATGCACTGTCAAACGTATCCAACACTCATGTTCTTCCAGTTTCTTTGACCAGCCAGAAAATAAGAAGCTCTTTGTTTGTTTGTTTGTTTTCCCCCTTCTCTCACTAGCTAAAAGTGAAACAACTCTTGGTAGCTGCTTTAAAGACCTTTATACTATTGACCACAATGTTTTTACTACATGAGAAAATATAAAGTATCCTAAAATGAATTTTCTAGTAGACTTCCCAATGATTTTCTAGTGATAGATTTAGGACTGAAGTGCCACTGCTCTGTTATGGCTAAACCATCATGCATTGACAAACAGAAGAGAAGTCCAGAGCTGGGTTGGGGTGCTGTGAAGTTTTCTGTTAACATCTCTTCGCAAGCAAGTGAAAATACTGACCTGCAGATAACACTTAGTTCTGTTATTTTGTGACAGACTAGCCTAAATATATTTTTCTTTCTTAAAAATAGCAGCCTTTGAAATTCAGAAATAATAAGATTTCTCCTAAGAAAGAAATGACAGTAGATCAGTACTTAATCTGTGTAGGACCGAGGGGTGGGGAGCTGTTTGGTCCAGATACAGTCTGGTATAGTTGAGCAAAAGAGACTGGAAAGAGAAAGGAGGAAGGAACTTTGATGCAATAGGAAACTTCTGAATTTATCAAGGCAGGTCCTCTGCGCAGCCCTAAAGCTGAAGCCTTATATATAGTCTATGCTATTCTTAGAGTGTGCAGCAGAACAATGGTTCCATTCGAAGAAGCTCTTTTATAGCTTGCCAATATAAAGAAGACTGTGCAAAATGATATGATCGTGTAATTGAACATTGTAAATAGATATGCTGACCAAAACAATAATTTTAAATTAGCTCACTTTCCTGCCACATTTAAACTTTGTAGACTTAACTGAATGAGAAAGACTTGATTACTTTTTCTGCATTTATAAATGTTCATATTACTTATATGTGATTTATAAAATCAAGTTATTTGGTGGGGCAATGATGGCAGCCTTTATTTGGCTCACTGTAGTGTAAAATAGACTAACTAAATCTCTTTGCTGGTTTGACCTTAATGCATAGTTATGAAATTAAAATTTGTGAATTTTGCGAAATCCAAACCTCACATGTGAAGGACAACTTTTACTTTTTATGATGCTGCCACAGTTTCCCCTATTAATTAGGATTAATTTGGATTATTAAAATTGGTTCTATGCAATGCTACAGAACTGGTGGTACAGGCTTGAGTCAGGCAGGTTTAGTCTGCAAATGCATCTTGAATGGCCACTGCCAAGACAGCAAGCTAATGTGACAACCATTGCTGGCTGGTACAAACCACCAAGTATCCTGGTTTGCATGGCATCAAAGCAGCTGCTTCATGCATTGTGTACCAGGGGATATGAGCAGTGCTGCACTATGGAGGTGTTTTGTGGTAGTTCCCTTCCTTAGAGAGCCAGCTGTGGTCCACTACAACAGCCTCTTGAAAGGTATTCGCAACTGCCTCAACGTAGACATCTCACCCGGCTCTTTTTCACTTTCATGCTGAGCAGCGCAACAAGGATGCAGACAGGGAGCAGGTGGGGGCAGAGGTGGCAGGTTCAGGGGTGGTGCCTGGAGCGGCAGGTTCCTGCTCTGAGGAGTATTGTGAAGCCTCCTAGTACTCAAGGTGGGACAAACCTGGTGTTTTGGGTTGCAGGGTGACAGCAGAACAGGGAGTGCTTGGGCTGGCCAAGGGCCCAGCATTCCACTATGCACCCGGAAAATAAGATCCTGAAAGGAAAAACAAAACCAGAGCATGCCAGAAGTAGCAAATGGTCTGCAAAGCAGGCAGTTTTTTTAAATTGCCTCATGCTAGGATTGTCGTGGGAGCAGGTGGGAGTGAGCTCACGCTGGATGAATGTGTTGTGTCATGGGGCTGTGACACTTTTCTTACAGCCTTCACGTAGTGCATGTCTCAAAACGTAATCGAGAACATTGAAGTGAAGAGTTTCTAAAGCCATACCATACAGAATTTTACATGCATGGCACCTGGGAAATTATTATCAGAAGTGATCTACAGCCATTTTGTCTTGGCTGCTTTTTCTGTGTAGTGCCATATATCCTTGCCTAGTAGCTGGGACTTCTGTTGGATTTTAGTTTGTTTCCCTACTGTAGCCTTAAGCTGTGGGCCAAGTGGCAGGCGGATATTAAACCAAGCTGCCTGGTGCAGGTGTCGCTGTGGCAGAGGAGCACCCCTGTATCCGCTAAGGACCGACAACTAACTCCTTTCTGAAGTGATCACTCTGGGCAGCTTTTGGAAGGAGATAGTTTTTTTTCTTGTGTTCAATTTTACTGTGGTGTTTGAGTTCATAATAAATGCAGTGGCGGTTTCTCTCCTTTCTCTGGTGATCTAAACCATGCATTTTTAACATCGTGGCTAGAAAGAGAAAATGTGAGCGTCGAGGGCTGAGCTAGGAATGGGACCCAGAAATTAGAGCTGCCCGATTTCTGGTGTCTGGAGCCTCAGCTGGAAAGCTGCTTTGCATTTGTTTGATTTGCATTGATATACTGTTACATCATATATGTGATACAATAGATTAAAAAAAGCCATGTGGTGCCTGTCAAGAAAAAGTGAACTATGCACTTCTAGTAATTACTACCATATGGTTCTTGCACTATGCCTACATATATGTAGCTAAGTCACTTATATTCCACTGAAATGCTGTGGTTTTTTGATCTGAGAGAAGTTGAAACAACATGTTTATTACTATAGTAATACCCTTTTCTCATTTCAGTTCCTTGCATCTGTTCTGTAGCCACATCCTATGTGTACAGAGAATCTTGAGGCAAGAAATTGAGCTTCAGACGCGTTTGCGTAATGTAATTTAAACAAATTTTAAGCAAATAGATTAAGCAAATGATTTCCCTTTTAGCTGATTTAAAAACTGGTGGCGATAATGCAAAACAGAAGCATGAACAATCTTCTGCGTGTGGCAATTTGACATAGCACGTTGAACTAGTTGTTCCTTCACACGCAGGTCTTACGTATCAGACCTTTTCTGAGTGAATTCACACCGCACCCAAGTGTGACTGGTCATATTTAATCTTGTCAGTGACATTTTAAATGATGTACAGTTTGAACTAACCTGCTTTAAAACTCTGCTCCTTTAACTCGTACTGTTATTGTCTGCTGCAGTTGTTGACTCAGTAGATTTTCTGATGTGGTCTGGGAATGAGTTCTTTTGGACTTTCACATTATCATATTACAATATACACCACAGATTATTTATACTGGGGGTTAATTGCATCATCTGAATGGAATTCATTTTCCATTGTATCTACAAGTTTGCATTTTAAAATAGTATTTTCTTTTATGGAAATTCGGAGTAAAATGACACTGATTCTTAAGGAAATGAGCTCTACACCATGGTTTTTGGTATGTGCTTGGCTTTAAGCAAACACATGTGACTGTAATAATTAACTGGGAATTATTATTACAGGATGAAATATATCACTTCTGAACTGTAGTGGAATATGGAATCTGTCCAGCTAAATGTAGCAGATAAATAAAATAAATAGTATTAAGCCTTCTCCAAGGGACAGAGTTGCTAAGTAAAACTTATCCATGCTTAGTATAATCTTAATTCTTCTCTTCCCCCAAGCATTTCTATTTAATTTTAAAATAAAATCTAGAAAAGTTTCCTAGGACTGGTAACTAGAAATATGTAATCTCATTCATGTGAAAAACAAGTGGAAGACAGAACTTCATTGTATGAATGCTTTTTTTTTCGTTTGTTTGGCTGTCAGCGCATAAATGTGAAAATAAATTGGAGGCCTTAACTCAAAACCCCATTTTTTGTCATGGGTTTACTGGTGAATTTAAGTCCTTGAGGTTCATTTTGGGTCAAGCAAACATTTCGTTTTTCGCCTGAAACAAAGCGCCTCATTGAATTGCATGAGATGCCGCAGAAAGGAAAGGACAATTCACAAGATGGAGGACACGGGGCCTCCCTCACCACGGTGGTGTGTTCACCTGGGGTTTTGGCAAGCTGTGGGACGCGGGAGCCTCATTTTGCTGGGCTGTTTTCTGGGTGAGGGTCTCCTGCCTCCAGGAGAGGGCCTTGCCTGAAAACGGGGCACGCGTGACGTCCAGCCTCCACGCTTCCTTTGCTCCCTTTGAATTCAAGCCATGCACGGTGAGAGGCCTTTAGCTACCAAAAATAAGGGTGACTCTCTTCCTCCTCTACATCCCTAATGAAAAACAACACGGCGGCTTTATTTTTTCCTCCCATCTCATAAATAAAACAATCCCTTCCCTAGGATGGCCTTGTACCGGGGAGGGTCTCGCCGGGGCCCCGTCTGGGACGCACAATGGCCTGGGGCAGCCTCTGAAGCAGCGCCAGCCCGGCAAGCGGCAGGAAAAGCCAGGATGGCGTTCCCGATGGCGCTGGGCGGCCGTTGTGAGCCCGGCCCTACTCTCGCAGTGGTTCCAGGGGGTTGGGGATTGAGTCTGCCCCTAACGTGGAGATCTTTCCAGAAAGTAGCCATGGTCTGCACTGCCCAGGGAAGTGGTGGAGTCACCGTCCCTGGAGGTGTTTAAGGAGAGGCTGGGGGGGGGACCTTC